>NW_028239883.1:0-64074 GCF_047967505.1 Dipteris shenzhenensis | reverse complement strand
TTTATAGGTATCGCTAAGGTAAGCAGCCGTAGACAATGCTTCAAAGTCGGCGCTGTCCTGAATGGAGACCGCCATGTTGTCATCGAAAGCAGGCATACGAGTGGCGGCCAGCTCAGTTTCCATTGTGTGCTCGCGTATGACCATGGGCGGCTTATCCTTCTTATATTCCTTCCTGACATCCTCGAGAGCTTCAAGAAGTTCTTTCGCGTGGGCGTTGATGGTGAGGTTGGACGTGGCGTACCAACCGATAGGGACAAAGAAGTCTGGGCCCGAGAAGCTGTAAAAGATTTTACAGATAGTCTTAAGCATTGTCGTCTTCCCCGTTCCGCCTGCGCCGTTGATACAAATAACACCTCCAGACATGGAGCGGAATTGGTCAAATCCATCCTGCTGGGAGGAGCTGAGAGTTTTGCACACTGCATCTATGCGATCTTTAACATTCTTGTGGCCGAATTTGTCTATCAGAGGCTGAAACAGTTTACGCTGCGGGAGTAGTGATGGATGGGCGGCGAGTAAGACTTCCATCAATTCGGAGCGAAGGCGGAGGTGTCCATTTGAATCTTTGTCTTGGTGTAGCAGCTCCAGGGCACGCAGCCGACGTGTGAAGGGGAGCAAGGAAGGAATCGTGTACATGACCACGTCCATTACTGGCTTGTTGCGTAGGCGCTCGTACATCTCAGCCATATCCATGCCCGCTTGCTTGGCATAGGTGGTGACGGAGCGGGAATCGATTTTGAAATCTGCCCACTTGACCTGACTGGGTGGCCGAAGTAAGATCAAGGTGTCGTATGGAGTCGAGGGAGTGATCTTGCCCGTATACACCTTGCTTCCAGGGTTGGTCAACAGGTCAAGGAGTACCTTGACAATGTCGCCTGGTCTGAGATGCGAATTGCTGTCCTTTTTTACCAGCGACGCGACGTACGCCCGAGAGCCGACCGTCGGTAGCTCCATCACGCGCAGTTGACCTTCGAACGACGAAGTTGACTTCTCCGCAAATTCAAGCTGGCCGGCGTTTGCAAGGAAGTGGTGAACAATGTATTGAATGCCATCCTGGAACACAGTAAAGGCACCAGTGGGCAGACTGGCATGTGAAAGATTTGCAACTTGACTGCCAGGCCGACAGTCGATACGATTTGCCTTGAATAATCTGAGGAATGGAGAATTATGACGCTGATAGCAGATGGACTGTGCGACAGCCGTGGTCAGGCCAGCGACTGTCTGCTCTGGGTCTTGAAGCGTAAACCAGAACTCTACGTAGTCATTGGTCTGTAGAGACGACAGAAGGTCGCGCAGTTGATTGACACGATCGGTGAAGGGCCCGAAATTGTTGGCTTTGGTCCAGAATCTGAGGCCCGTGAGGCCAGAGTGTCCGTTGGGCTTATAGCCAATTCTGATGAGTATGAGGCCACTATCCTGCGGCGCTAGGTTTTGTAGATTCGAAATATCAATGCCGAGGGCTTTCATGATATTGATCATAGCTGGACGCTTGGTTTCCTGGTGCTTCGCGTCGTGCAGTCTCAGGATTTCAAAACCGGCGAAGTTCTCTTTGTTGATGTACATTTTCAGATTAGATACCCACTTATTGTCGTCTTCCACCGAGATGGAGATTTCAAAATCAGACAGGAGCTGAGGTGAGAGGCGAGGCCGGAAGTGGACGTTCTGGTTTGGCTTCTTGTTCTTCTTCTTCTTTTTTGGTGGGGCTGCGTTCTCAAGGCCAAGTATATTGAACAACTCGCTCTCGGAGGGATGGTCACCGAAGCGGTAAGTTGCCATTTGATCAGCGGAAGGCTTTGTAAAGAAGGTGCAAAGCACTTCACGCTGGGCTGGCTTGAGTTGACCGACGGATTCGTCAAAGTTGATGTCACCGCCGACATCAAAACCACTTGCCACGCCAGATCGGCCAGGCGGCATGGCTCTGAGAGGCGATGCTGCCATGGCCGTAATGAAGCCTGCTTTAGAGATTGTGTGGATGCAAGCGTTGTAGACGAAGGCCTCTACCACTTCGCCGAGTTGCTAATTTTGGAGGTGGAGGGTATTCGTTTGTGTTGATATACCCTAAGACTTGACGACGAGGGGAGCAACCACCGCGAGTGCTGCCATGGTGACTGAGGCAACCCTGGGGTGTCAACTCGACATTGAACACTGCATCCTCGCGTTTGCAGGGCCCGTCGACTAGGCAGTGCGGGCGTGCTGGCGGGGATGCTCATCTATGTTTGGCGCGTTGTGACCTGTGTTCAGCGCCGTTTGCTCACAACCACCCAGAGTGGGGTGAGGTCCAGTTTCGATGGAGTCGTGATAATAACTCGACGTGAGATTGAGACCGGATCGTCACAGTCGAGGGTTCGATCGAAAGAACCGGGCTGGACTTGAATAACGTCAGCATGCATATACTTTTTGTCGTGCCTGTTGGAAGGGCGCAGGCTCCCCATGTGTAGATGCATAGGTTGCTTTGTACGTCCGTCGGGACCACGCTCTCGGTAGCGGAGCCAGAGCAAAGAGCATAGTTCTGCTTGTGGACACCTTGTTGACCCGTGGCTGGTTCCGAGTGATCCTCGATGACTTCATCATGTAGAGGCGCGGACATGGCGGGAGGTGCCTGGTATTGAAGGAAAATTGATTGAAGAACTATGGATCGTGGCTCAAGCAGTATTTATACCAGTCTCCCAGCCACAAGTCTTTTGGGTTGACCAACCTTCCGTTTTCACACCTGAAAGGCAAAGGCATGTTCCAAGGCCGAAGCCGAGGACCATATTACAGCCCGCTTGCCGTCTGAGCTCTGGATTTTTGACTCAAACTGCGCGAAACGCATTTCTTCTCGCTGATCGTCATATCAGTCGATGAGTGCTGATTCTATTGTGGAGCACAAGGTGCGCATCCCTTGGGCAGAACTCAGGTAAGATTGCCGGTGTGCTCCGCTCAACGTGCCCGTGTGAATGATGTTTTGATGCATATTTGTTTTGTTGAGTCGAATTTGATGCCGAGGAGACTCGCCTTCGTGGTTGTTTAAGACCTGTGAGCAAACTTGTCAGTCTTGACCGCTCCTGAGACGTCTGGATAGGCAAAAAGTAAAGGGAGTAGGAGGCTTGCGAGTGCAGCATGGTAGAGACTAACCGCATTCAGGATTGACTGGCCGATCAGGTTGTGCGTGGGGGACGAAGGCAAGCCATCGAGCAGCGTCTTGGTCTGGGGTTCAATATTTTCTCCCGCTTCGACTCCGGTGGATGGACGTGTTGTATATGACAACCATGGATGGTCTGGCAGTGGCACGCATGGTTAATCGCCCTTTTTTAACGTTGGGGCGGCACGGTTGTACGCGACTCGGCGGTAAGAACGCTCTTCCTGAGGACTTCGCGGAAGTTGCCATGTTGCCCCAACATCTTGCATTCTATGATTTCATCGTCCTTGGCTAATTGAGCAACACACATGAGGTATGAGAGCGCAGCAAGCCAGCTTGTATGATGACGAGTCCCGATGCTGACATGCGTCACGAAGCTCTGTGTGTCGAAAGTACGCGACAGAACCGTGATCTCGAACGATGAATCAGCGGGACCTACCGGAGAATCTGGGAAACCATGCAATCGTAGAAGCTACGGTCGACGCTGTCCAAGTGTCTAGGTGCGGGGATGTATCCAGCGTCGAAATGTCAAGCTGGGCGAGAACGATACTGTGGTTTGGTACGCGAACAGATGCACATACGGTGAAGCCGCTCACCTCCTGCGCCATACGCCGAAAACGGTCCAAAAGCATCACAGCAGTAAGAAAAGGGGAAGGCAGCGCGAGTGTATGTTCAATTGACTAGCTAAACTGGTTTATCGTGCAGTGGAGGGGTACATGTGCATGATGAGTTGATTCCGTCAATGCAATGTGCAGTAAAGCAATTCCGGGACAAGCATGCATATTTCATCGCATCTTTGGCGAACTTTTGGCGAACCCGTGTTCAGACCTCCTCAACGCCGTTAGAAGATGGCTTTTCCAACAGACTTCCTCGGTGACCTGGAAGACTCTTCCTCGACGATAAGCTTAGCCTCGGCTACTTTCATGGGTGGGCTGGTTTGGCAACGAAACCTGGCTTGACCTCATGTAGACACTGACAGATCGGACTGTCTCTTCCAGAACTCTGCGTTAAGCGTACCGGATGCTCCAGACAACCTCGTAATCGTGGAATATGACGTTGTCAATTTAACCGTAACCCTCGTAGCTTTAGTCGACGCGGAAGGCAAGGGCACCGACCTCATGATCCCCTGCACGCCTCAATACCCAGACAGTGTTGTTGAAAGAGGCGATGAGGTAAATATGGTGACCTGCCGACCTCAACATCGTGTGGAAGTTGAATTGGTTGAAGGTGCTGAGCGAGATGTTGGCGAGGTCCACGATCGTAATCTCGCTGTCCATACCCTGGTAAGTGTCCAAGGTGAGGACTCTAATGGCGCGGAGATGGTGGGCAGCTGGCGATTCGTGCGCGCCAAGATCGAGCTGATCGGTCAGGTTGCTGATGGCGATCTGGATGTTCGACTTCTGCAAGAGACTGGTTGTAACGACCACAATATTGTCGCCAGCCTGGACCCCGTTGAGCAGGCCAACGACCAAGCGCAGTGTGATTGAAAGGGTATGTGGACTGTAGACAGTGTGAGTTTCACTGGAGACAATCTGGTCGCCGATATGGGCTTCCGCATTAGTGATGTCGAAGAGGCGGATGGGAAGTCCGCCGCCAGGGACAGCCAGGGTACGGATTGGGCGTCCCATACCGAGAATTTCGGGATTGGAAGTCGGAGTGGTGGAATTCTGGGTGTCGTAACCCTCTACCTGCGCCAAGGTGGCAGAGGCAGCATCAGTGGCGAGGCCAGATGTAGCGACAGTCGAAGCTACCTCTTCGGTCTCTTCGTCGCGTTTCAGTTCCGGCAACTCGGTTGAGGCAATGTCCACGGAGGCATCATTGGTGGAGACAACACCGGCAGAGGTCGAGACTGTTGTATGTACGTTGTTTTTAATCCCTGGGCTTGACTGTGGCGCTAGGTTGGGCGAAGTTGGCTGTCCCAGTGCTTGGATATCATACTTGGAAGAAGTAGCTGGCTTACTGGTACCGTGTTCGATGCTGGCTCGTGTGGCTACGGACTGATCAACATGATCATCTTCTGACTTGTAAGACCCTGCCATGGTGCAGGTTATGATTGTTAGGGCTACAAACAAGATATATTCACTCAGATCCACCGAGTGTTGTGAAGGGAGACTCGTTGATGAAGAAAGAAAGCAGAAGGGGAGAAGACGGGAGAAGAAGGGAGAAGGTGCAGAGATGTAGGTGCAAACGAAGGACACAACACCTGAAGCCTTGGCAACACCTGCACGTTAGTTCACCAGGTCCACAGCCAGCAACAAGGGCGCACGAGCAATCTCCACGGACTCCTGATCTTAAACTTCGGTCCCGTCGGCGCCATACTATCACCAGGCAAAGGAAAGTAGGCAGATGACTGCGCGTACGGAAGCAATTATCGCCGGCATCAGCACCACCGACTTTTTGGCGGGTGTTTGATGCGTACCATGGCAAAACAATTTTCCTTCACTGCTCAATACTTGACCACAACATCAAAGCATCCGCTTCGCAATGTTACTAGCGCGAGTTTGCGTACCAGCCGACGCAACATCGCTGATGTGGAATCTCCGGCGGAAAGATCCTCGACATCGTACACGAAGGCGAACCGTCAGTCGTCTCTCTACTCCGGCAAAGGCCTGCGTCGATCTCCAGCCGGATCATAATGTGATATGCGGCTGATATTCCACTCCGGGCCTCTCGCGGTTTGTCAGGTCCAAGGATCCATGTATTTGGAGCTTGAACTTACTGCATACGGCATCGTAGAACCAGCACACTTGTTTGAAGCGCCACTGCGCTGAAAGCGACAGATGGTGATCGTCCGACTTAACGAGCATCCACATTTTGAATGTGAAGTATGCACTGGGATAGTGCTGCTGTGAGTCGAGCGTCCCTATGACTGGATTAGAAGGCAGATTATCTGTGTTCCCGCTGTTGCAGTTGCTGCGATTGCTGCAGACACGAGTGATTGCTGATGCCGAGCTATGGCAGCTGTCCACAAGGCCATGAACGGCGTCCGAAGAAGACGCTTGTGCTTTCATCGAAGACACCGAACAGGTGATGTTGTGTGGGCGGGGCTAGGAAGCAGTTGTGTGGTCTCAAACTCGCCATACCGGAGCATCTCAGCGTATCGGATCTGCTCTGTACTGTAAGGCACTTCTCAATCAATCAAGTCGTGGACGTCTTGCATTTGGTCCTTGTGAGCATTGACACCCAATAGTCAATTGATTAGGAATATCAGGGAATACCTTGTCAATCATTGAATCGCTGTGCTCATTCCGCTACACCCCATCAGCACATTGCGGAAGCCGATTTCGAACGAGGGTTCGGTCAGGCTGCTTGTCACGTCCCGCTTAACGTGCTGATATTTGGCTATGAGGCCGATCGTGAGCGATTTTGCACAGCCGGATGCTGCCAGGATACCTGGCCTATCTGGTACTGGCAAGGTCAGGCCCAGCTCGCAAGACTGAGCCGTGAGGTGTAAATCCACCCGCCTAACGCCATTGCCATAAGTGTAGCTGGCAAAGAACCATCGCCGTGCGCCAACCCAGCACTTCCGACACATGCGCTGCCCCTCAATAGTAAAGCCCTGGACCTACATTGCGGTATCAAGATGGCATTGTAGTGTCTGGCGGATAAACGACCAGAAGACAGCAAACATCTAAACGCCCCACAGGGCTGCAATGGGCCCACTGCAGTTGTCCGGATGTCGCCATCCTATTAACCCGATCCGGAAACAGCTAGTTACACGACCATTCGAGCAACGACACGCGCTTGCAGTCAGGGCCAGACGTTTCATCAGCACCCATGACTTCCTACACATTAGGAACCAGCGAATCCGCGTAGTGATACTGCCCTGTTTCTGCAACGCTCTCATCCTCATTAATTCGTAGGGCAAGGCCAAGACCACCGATGTGGCAACAGTCCCCACGCTGAAGACATCCGGTAATGGCGGCACAGCGAGCGAACCCTTTGTTGGGGGGAAGCATCATTTTTGGACGGTCCAACCGGCCAGCCCGAGTCAAAAAACAGCATACGGCTTGCACAAAACTCCCGACCGATTGATCGGCGACGTACCGCTCCGGTGACCTTCACACAGGAGATGCTTCGCTCCCTCTCTCCTGCCTTCTAGCTGCATCCCGGCAAGAGAAAGGCAATAAACTGGCAAGAGCTCAGATTAGAGTCGGACATGGGAGAGTCTGCTGATTCATTGTCTTCGGGTTCCTCATCCTACGTCATCCTTTGATGGCAAGCCCTTACGTATTCACTCCCAATCCTATAAAGGTAGATCGGACATCAGCGCTTCATTGGAGCGCGCTAACTCGTGGTCCTACTGGATGGGCTTCTCACTGGTCCTCATGTCGCGGTCCCTCAACAAACCCCTTGCATCGCCGGCCGTTCGACCGAGCGCAACTTATTTGTTCAGACGGGGCATCGAGCTGTTCCGTCTGCGTGGTCTCGTCGTTTGGCCGAACCCGCGCCTACTGGATGAGCATCTCACCCGCTACCCACCACCGGTCCTCCACTTTCCTCTCGTGGCCCGGCCAGTGGGCGCTCGCGTTGATGCGGAGTAGTGGGCTCTTTTGCCCGCGATCAGAGCTGCAGACGTGATTGGCGACAAGACGATAACGACGAATGCGACCAGCATTCCCCCATCATACCCTGGTCACGCATCGACGACTTGCCCTCCAACGCCGGTTAGCTGTCCAAGCATCCCGTGTCTTGATGCTTCGGGATCGAGGGGGTAGCGACCAGCAATTCCCCATCATACCCTGGTCACGCATCGACGACTTCCCCTTCAGCGCCGATCAGCTATCCAAGCAGCCCGTGTCTCGATGCCGCGAGGTATCCGCCCGAAGGAGCGCCCGGTAGCGGGCCTCTTCGATCGCGATCAGAGCTGCAAACGAGACTGGCGACGACGACGACGACGAACGCGACCATCAATTCCCCATAATACCCTGGTTATGCACGGACAACTTCCTTTCAACGCCGATGAGCTGTCTAAGCGACCCGTGTCTCAATCTATCGGGGCCGTTCCTCACGGAAGCGTCTCGCAGCTGCATGTTCGGGTTGTTGAACCCAATCAGCCTCCACATCGACCACGTAAACGGGAAGTAGTTTTGATAGGTGTGGTTTACAGCGGTAGCGGTTTCAGAAGCGCGGCTGCGTGGGCGTTCAGACAAATCTATCCGGAAGTGTGATGGACCGAAGAACCAATGGAACTTCGCCAGCTTTTTGGCGCCTCACTGGGGTGGTCCTTTACGTGCTCGCTTTTCGAGTTGAGCGCGGCGCACAGTGAGCATCTGCAATGGTAATCTGCTTGTGTCGCCACTACCCCTGGTGGGGCCACGGTGTGCCATTTTCAGAGTCGCCTCCGTGGTATATTGTGGTGTCCGTTCTCGCTCCCAAGGATAGCGAAGTGCCCCTCCACTCGGCAACTATCAGTGCAGCGCCCATGTTACTCGCGGGATTTTGTTGCCTCCTAACACCCTAACACCAGAGTCGAGACCATCTTCTCCCTCATTCTTGCTGGGGTGCCTACTGCTGAGGTCCGATTCGCGCCCGTGACCGCCATTGATGACCTCCCCACCTCCGCTGCACTCTTCTCCGAAATCTGTCCTATCACTCTCCCCCAAACGAGCTCAATCCTGCCACTCTCCCTTGAAAGAGCTTGAGCATAGGTGCATTTCGAACGGCGTGAGTGGTGTGCGGTTTGAGGGCGGGAGCTGCGAAAGTGAGTAATTTGCGAGTCGAACGGCCAAATCGATAAGCCAACTTGGCGGAAGCGGCACTGCGCCATCCGCTGTAGACACTTCGCTGGCTACTGGAGGTTGTTGTTCTTTCTGTTCGCGCCGCCGGGAGTGATCCCGTAACGGCGGGGCCGAAGCGCGCGGCGCGGAAATATGTGGAGGACGACCAAGACGATCGGCGCATAGCAGCGTCGCTCCTCTATAGAGAACCAACCACACGGTTTGACGTGCTAGTGATTCATCAGGCGTCGCGGTTTCGGTTGGAGCCGCTCTCAATTCATAGGTCTGCATTGAGCGCGAGGCGGCCAACTGATGACAGGATTTGGGGCCGATGAATGCTGAGCTGGCACACTGGAGTTTCCCCTGACTCCAACATGTGATCATGCAACTGCGATAGGGGACTCTTCCGGGTCTGACTATCATCTGCAATGGCCGCCACAGCGCTTGCTTCATGCGGAACGGGCTTGCCGTGGCGCAGAGGGTCGGTGGGGAGAAGCTGCCGGGCGGGTTGTGATGAGGCACTTTGCTGCCGGCGAGGCCGCTAGGCAGGCATACTGCACTTTCGTCGAGCACATATGGCAAGCGTCTGGCGAGCGGCTACTGTAGGGCGATGCTTTGACAAGGTAGCAGGTTGAGAGATAAGTCCCTGGCAGGTTTTGCTGGAGAGGGATTGCTGAAGCAGAGGAACAGATAGTCTACCTTCTGAACTCAGGTCTCGGCGTAGACTACGAACAACCCCACCAATTTGACGATGATGCAGGTGGAGCCGGAGCATCAGATGCAACCAGAGAACATTCCCCCGGCCTTTGAGTGTAGCGATATCCATGGAAGAGATCCAGTCGGATATGCCGAGCGACGGCCAAAGGTACTTCAAATTCGAGAACGTCAGAGTTGAAATCTCCAGAGGATATTCCCCAGAGCCTTTGTGTGCAACAACATCCACGAAAGAATTCAGTCGCATATGCTTGACATTAGCTGAAGATATCGCGAATTTGAAACAGTCACAGTTAATGATCTCCAGACCCAGCGGTCGCTACGCTCCTATCATGATCTCGAAACATTAGGTCCGTTGGGGTCAGGCGTATGCAATATTAGCAGTACTGTCCAGGGCAAGAGTGATGAGAATACTGATGGTACGGCCGGCGAGTTTGGATTCCGTCCCGCAACTTTCTCATACTGTATTGACGTGTTTGTGCCCTTCCTCTCCCGAAGTTTTGTCCAGCTTGGCGAGCTTCTCCGGGCGTGATTTTGATGAAGAGCCTTAGTTTTCGGCCGAATCGCACACCCGTAGTGGCTTGCCGGTTTGATTAACTTGGTTCTGCAGCGTCTGTTGCGTATAGCGGTTCTGCTGTGCCGTTTATTTGATTTTGTATATAGTGAATGCCACGTTCGCAGAATATAGACAATCTGGCCTGCGGGAAACAGGCTTATGGAACAGGATTAGACCGAAGACTTTTTCGGAAATGCAACTACTTCTGCTCCGGGTCGAGTGTCTGTTTGTTTAAAGCTGCAACATACCACAGCCATTATCAAAGCAGCGGCGCACTCGGCCAGAGCACTCTCGCGCCAAACGCTGCAGGCACAAGCCACCCAAAACGACAAGCCCATATGGCTCGTGATTCTACAAGCTGGTGTGCCGCATCGCGGCGGGGAGGCAGAAATGCGTTGCGTGCGTGAAGGCGTGAAACCAAGGGCGTCGTTGGGTGCTCCCCTCCGCGATTGCGTGGGGCGAGGAACATCGAGGTGGCTCAGCCGGAGTGCCCGCTGGTTCCTGGGCAGTTCGGGCACTCTAGCTTTAGGGCCGCAATTTCCACCACTTCACCCTCGTTCTACGCCCGTCCACACCCCAGTACCGACATAACCTCGTCATCCTTATCGTCGAACATGTCGTGCAGTTGCCGCACGACCGCTGGCGCGTTTTCAGGCTTGTCGGCGTCGGCCGTGTGCATATCCTTGGACTTCATCTTTGACCCCTCATTCTCATTGTCCTCTTCAGCTGCTACCACGTTGTCAGGGGCAGCAGTCCCAACTTCCTTGGCCTGGTCCGACTGCAGCTGCAGGTCTAGGATGACCTTTTGTGACGCCTTCAAACCGACTACGGTACTCGCCCGCGCTGCAACCTCCGCGGCAGTTACCTGTCCTGAATAGCTGCCGAAGATGGTGGCCTCGATATCGTGTTTGAGACCCTTGGTCATACGCCCGAACAAGGCGATTGAATGGTAGTGGAAACAAGACCGCACGGTGGATCAATCGCCGCAATCTAGAGGTGACTGGAACACCTGGCGGCGAGTGACAGCGTGTTGTCGCGTTCGAATATGCGTTATGCATCAGTGTAACAGGATCCACAGATGCTGCTGCTGCTAAGCCCCTTTGTCATTCGTGCTTGCTTCGGTTGACTGTACCTAATGTACGGACCAGCCACAGCGTGCTGCGCGTGGTGTACCTTACCTAGGAAGGGACCTCATTGTTCGGGGTCTTGCAGGCACTGCGACCCTGCGCGATGGTCTCGCCTGGAGAACATGGCGGCGATCCTTAGTAAGTTGTACGGAGTTGCTCAGGTCCAGGGAGACCGCAGCTTTGGTACCATGGACAGGTAAGTTGGAGAAGGTCGTCGTAACTATTCGTAAGAAGCTGGCTCATACACTGCAAGCATGTCCACCCGCAGGACTCAGTACTTCAGAAACGTTCGAATGTCCTCGCCCCTTCGGCCGCCACCAACAGCAACAATCCTAGTAGCTATAACTCCTCGGACTGTCTTACCCTGGTCCTGCCTACCGGGCCGATCCACCAACCCTGGCCGGCTAGATCGACCCTCGCATGGCCTTTCTCCCAAGATCATCACCCGCGTCCTCCGATCTACAAGTTCTTCCCTGGGGTCTGATCCTCTCAACAACTTCCCAGGAAGGCCATCGTCCGAGTTCGCCGACGCACGACTCCCCTGGCCAAGTCATCGCCCAAGCCCGCCGGCAACTGGTCGATTTCCCTTTCCCCCCTTCCAGGGTCAATCATCCCAAGGTCCCTCCAGCGAGATCATCTGCACTGCCCTCCAGCCTGCGATCACGCCTACCCCGTCCCGATGCTCCCAAAGCCTCTCCCGCAGGCTATACTCCGACCTTTGAGTCCACCGCCATTACCGTCCCAACACAGCAAGCAGGGCGAGTAATACTTGAACCGGTGCATGGCGCCGTCTGTGCTCCGCGTATCACCTGCTCCGTGAGTCTCCCTGCTCAGTACTTTTGGGTGGAGAGCGGCAATATCCTAGCGCTCCTCAATAACGCAGTCATCGCTGGTCGACGGTAGGACGAGGAGAGTAAGATGGAGGAGAGCAGGGAAAGCGAGCAAGAGTCGGAGGGAGGCGAGGTAGCTCAGAGGAAGCGGAGACGAGCTGAGGAGTGCGGATCAAGCGGACTATGATCTAGGAAGGCCAGTGGGAGGCGGAGCAGCGGAGACAGACGGGCGAAGGTTGAGGAGGACTAGGAGGGCCTAAACGGTATGGACAATGTAGAGAAGGGCGAAGGAGGGCCTCCACGATTCAGATAAGACAGGCGGGGAAGAGAGATGGCTCGAATCGCCACAAGGAGGAATGGAGATTGCCGGAACGTGGACGAGCTTGTGCTGAGGGCAGCGTCGAAAGCGAAGGGCGAAGTCAAGGCGTAGGCAGCGTGCGTTGAAATGGCGAGGCGAGTGTGGACGTGGCAAAAGGCGTGCCTTGGATATTGCTCTACCAAAGGTCTGCAGCATCATGCTGGGCTACAACGCCAACAGAGTCAATGCATTTACAGTACATCATCAAAATCGCTGGAATAGGAATCATTACAGTCTATGGTCTCGACGTCATTTGTATCCTAAGGAACTGCGAGGTGTAACATTCATGGACGCAGTCGTAAGTGAGCTCGACCGAAGTATGATGTGTCGACCGTGATCGTAGATTGGTCCTACGGCTGGTTGCGGCAACGTTAGGTGGCTTCAGGATGTCATATGCGAATCTTGACGACAGTCCGATATTGCAGGTCATAGCCAGAGATCACGCAGCGAGCGACATCATGATCATGGAGGTGTACAGATGGAACTTGCTCCCAAGGAAAAACGACATCGAGTTACGTGGTGGAAGGAACGCTCGCTGCGTGGCGAGATGCTGGTGAGAGGTCTGGTTGTTCGAAACTGTATTTTATATCGACAATGTCCTGGCTTCTTGAAGCTGCCGCTAAAGCATCCTTCCGGGTCTTGGCTGGTCCCAGCGGCATTTGCCAATACCGCCTTGATACTGGTCTCCTTGAGGTTGCTCCTGAAGGAGTCGTAGAGACGCTGGCTATGCCCCAGTATCTGTTTCCGACGACTGCTTAGCGTGGAGAAGGGGGAAAAGGGTCCAATACTGGCATCAAATGTCAAGGATGCATGCCAACACTGGCGGTCTTGTTGTCAAGGTCTGGGTGATGAGCAGCCCGAGCCAAGCCTGATTCGGGATCTCTGATAACGACAATGTGATGGTACGATTAGCCTTCTTGGAGCTAGTACAAACAAGATTCGTTCTTGACTATACGAGATTTGCGCTCGTTCTGCGGAGGGAATGATTCTATACCATCGAGTGGAAATCTAGCAGAGTTGATTCAAGTGGAGTCAACTGGAGGCTATACGAACCCTACGATATTCCCCGTTCAGTCAGTGCAACAAACACCGTGAACTTGAGGTATGTTGTACGTTGTCATGGCCTTTATTGAAATCTTTCTTCGTAGTCCAAGATGGTGGACAGGGTGCTTCTCATGGATTGGGCAGGGTTCGTTGACTGATCCAGTGAGCCGCGAGGCTTCCACGCAGAAAGCTGATCCTTGAGTTACGCCCATTTAGCAGTTGACCCCAAGGGACAGCATCTTTACAATCAAAGCGACCAAGGCATTTGCCCCGACGTTCACTGGAGTGGTACCGCGATAGCTGCCCCGATGGCTGCCGAGTATGCTGCCAAGGTAACAACTGCTTGGGTCTCTACTGGATCATTTATGATACTCTTCGCCTGAATGTGCGCCGTCTCGGCTGCTGGAGCAGCTGCCGGGGTTGGCGCTGAGCAAGGTGCTCGAGAGATTGGTGACCGGGCTACTAGAACCGGTGCTGGGTTGAGCTGCTGGAAAATATGATGCTATGTGGTCGTATAATGCAGCCGGTAAGCTACTGCGCACAGCCTCACTTGAATACTGGAACAAACACGTTCACCCAGTGTAGCTGCACGGAAGCACATGAGTATCATGGTTCATCCGGGTATAGCATGTGTACCACGGGCTAGATGCTAACTGTGGCTAAAGACATATCTACGACCACAGAGATGCACTTGCTTGTGGCGACCACGACGCCCGGCGGGATGCTGACGCTGGGAACCAGCATTTCGTATCGACAACCCCCAAGCAGTCAAAACAGCTAGCTGAACCGGCCCACTATACAGGCGGAATACAAGGCCCCCCTCCTCTTGGATTTCGAAATCGACAGTGCTTATCCCAAAGAACAAGGTGGGAAAATGACAGTGACGACAGAGACGACGCAGCTCGCGGTCTTGATCGAACGGGCAGGTTGCGCCTGGGCATAGGTTTGGTGCTGCGAGAATAAGGCCGAGGAACCGCTACGCGACGAGATTGAACTGCTCGTCTGCTCACTCTGCCCGGTGTCCTACTGGCGTCTTCGGTCAGAGGCAAATAAGGGCTTTGCCCAAGCAGCACGTTGGCCACCAAAGGGAACTTCCTGATGGGTTGCAGAACTGTTTAGCACAGGACAGTTCCGCATAAGCGTAGCGCCGGCTGGAGCAGGGACTTGAAAGTACTCTCAGTAGAGCGACCTTGCAAGTGTTACGGAAAGCGCCCCTGCGACGTGCTGTCGCGATGCGTGTACGTGCATCACCGCAGCAGAGGGAGAGGTAAACCCATGCAGCTGCTTGTTCAATTGACCACCCGTGGACCCGGCAGCCGAAGTGGGGTTGTGCTGCACGTCCCCCGTAGGGCTGCAGGCTGTCCGCGTGGGGTTGTCAATCCACTAGCGGAATTGGGAAATACTCCCATCGTTGGTATCACCTGGGTAACGACACCCGTTCATCCAGGACAAAACTGGGCACGTAGGCTTGACATCATTCGCGAGAATATATCGTACCTCTTCACAGTGACAGACATGTTGAAGCTGGATGCCCTCTTGCATAAGCCGGGATGGACGTGGTCCGAATACGGTTGGTGGGATCTCCCAGGGGAACAGCGGATCCGTGTGATAGACAGGCCGCGAATGTTGACGTACTTCCGGCAGGCGCGTGAACCCAGGCTGCGTCGTGCCGCCGGCGTGCCCGTGCTTCTCCTCGCCTCGCGTACCTATATATCTGGCTCCAGCCCCTCGCCTCCTGCTCTCTTCTTTTTCTTCTTCGGGGCCGGCGGTGCTAACACACCCTACCGTCCCCCGAGTTGGTGATCTCGAAAACACCCGTGTTCTGTCTTCTATGATGGCAGTCCGCGATGTATCCTTTCTTTTTTGCCGGGAGCGCCGTACTAACTCAAAATACACAAATACAAGAAGAAAAAGCACCCATCGACCCAGCCACATCCCTCTCAAAGCGCCTTGCGTACTAGCAAACAAACTTTGGCAACCGCAGCAGAAGTGTAAGTGTTTCCAACCCTCCCATGATGTCACGGGTTCAGCCCGGGTCCATTGTTGCCTGGCCGCTAGGTCACACAAACGCGAAAATCTGGTGTTAACATTGTTCCAGGTAGTCAACCCTGAATTTGGCCATCCCTCGTTCAATCAATAAAAGCCCCTTCGCCCCTTCAAACCCTCCTTCCCACCTTCCACCCCTCTACCTCCACCCTCCACCTTCACCCTCCACCTTCACCCTCCACTTTCACCGTCCACCTTCACCCTCCACACCAGCAACATAAAGCATTCTCTACAGCGTCACCTCGAAGTGCAACCTGTCCGGAGTTTGTTCGCTCCCCGGCACCCACCTCAACCTGAAAGACGCTCTTCCGTTCAAAACACCAAAGACCTCAACTCCAGCAGCAAAACATTCGGTGAGTTCACAATAGCTTTTCTCCCACGTGCAGACTACTGACGGCAAATCTCAGATCATGGACAGCCAACCCTTGCCGAAGCGGCCAAAGCTGAACGATGATGATAGCACCACTGCCCCAGTCATCGCCCCAGATAATGATACCGCCATGCCACTCGTCACTGATGTAAAAGACATCGATGACAAGCCCGCACCCCCAGCCCTCACCTCAGACAATGCTCCCGCCATGCCACCCGTCACAGGCGCGGGAAACACCAATGACAACGTCCGGCCGCCGAACGCATTCTCCGTCGGTGGTGACATCTCGTTTGACGAGTCGGTCGCAGCGTTCCAGTCAGATGAGCACAGCATGGCTTGCACTTTCTTCACCAAGGCTCCGACCGATCAGCTGGTGAAGTACCACTTCGGTAATCTCCACACTGGGGATATTGAGCTCAGCAAACTTGGCTTTCAGCCTGCGGCTCCGGACGCCAAGAGCGATGATCAAGCTGCGGCTGACGGCTCTTCCGCTGCCAAATCCTCAAACCAGCCTTCTTCAACAGTCAAGCCGGCCAACACCATGACGAACCAGAGCGCCAGATTCAGTGCTCGACTTTCACCTATGAATGGACCTTCTTTCGACCTTTCCATCCGATTTGAAGATAAGAATAAGAAGCCCGTCACCCTGAAATTGCATGTCAACTCCAAGAACTTCGACGGTGTCGAGATCGTCAGGCTCCACAATGCAAACCATGAAGATACGGAGAAGCGTCCGGACGTCACGGAAATCGCCAAGGCCCTCAACATCAGCACTGCAGATCTGCACACCATGGCGCCGCAGAACAGTGGCCTGATCCTCATCAAGATCGGCTTCAGGCCCAAGACGCATCATGGCCTGACCGGCACCAGGCTCTGGACCAAGACCGATCACGGTATCTTCAACGATCGTCTCAACGAGCTCCGCGACCTCTTGAGGCAGCTGGAAGGCAACAACTACATCGAGCTGTGGATTATGCTCTTCGATGATGAGACCCTGCCGAGGATGACCAACCTAACCAACGATGTCGCAAAGTCCATCTGCTATGAGGCCGTGCATCCGTGCCACACTCAATTCCTCAAAGTCGATCGCGCTGGCTGTCAATACGGCAATCAAGTCGAAGATCTGCCTCGTCCTGATGACACCGTTCCTGCCCGCACCACATTCCGGGATTCCGACCAGTATCTCACGCGTCAGTTCATCGCCAACGTCCAGCAATACGATATTGTGAAGCAGCAGAAAGGGGTGCCGTGCTACGCTGAAGCCCGCTTCATCGAGATACCATCAAATGGCGCCAAATTGTACATCATGCTGCTTGCCAACAATGCTAGCATCTCGCAGCTTCGGCCTGGTGACAACTTCAGAGTGTGTCTCGACTTGACCAACAATGAGAAAGACAACCACTACCTCGGCAAAGTCATTACCACCTCCCCTGCCGCCACGGCATCAGACATCACAACGCTGATCAATCCGCCGATTAGCGACTCTGGCCGCCCCGACGATGAAGGCACATGGGCAGAAGTCGAGCTGGTCCCGGAGGTTGTCATTACCCGTGCAGATCACGAGAAAATGACCTTGGCTCAAGCGAAGCAGCGTGTGTGCGACATGCCGGGCAAGGACGTTGCTGTGTACACAGACATTTCACTGCTTCCTTACAAGCGTACGCTCCGCTCTACCAAAATGCTAGACCATGACAAGGATCTGAACGATAAGCCTTGCACCCGTCTCGATCTCTGGCGCATCCTGCCCGCCAACCACCCGTCCATACTCCCACAGCTCAACCTTTTCAAGATCCTCATCGACAAATTCGGCGCCGCTGCCGTCGCCGACCGCGTGTCCGAGTTGTGCAAACGCCTCAGTCCCTTACAGCGTGAGGAGTTCAAGAAGTTCTACACCATGTCCGGAGGACTCATTTGCATCAATGGCGCAGGCGGAACCGGCAAGACAACACTACTTAGGATCATTTGTATGATCTTCTATAGCTTCTCGACTCCTGACTTTAGAGTGCCCATTAGTTGGTTTGTCGCCCATAACGAGAATGTCGACTTCCATGTACAAGAACTTCTCAAATCCCTTGATGGGGTTAGGACGGAGTGCAAGATGGAGCACCTGCCCATGGTCATACGCGAGCACACCAACGATACGGAGATGGATGCCTCTCTCTCGCACCTCTACACAGAGCATACGGCAGCAATGGGTAACAAACGCGCAACAATCTCAGTCGAGGACAATGCCGACTTCGCGCAGCTGGCTATGTCCGCTCACCTCATCGAGACCTACAAGAAGCACTACGAGACCACGTTCCCCGGCGTCAAGGATAAGCGTTACAAAATTCATCAGCAGTCCCTCAGCTACCATGCCAACTGCGTCGCCGGTGTTCGTGATGCGGACGGCAAATTGTCTCCTTACGCCGATCCTAACGAGAATACGTGGCTCGATTATCGTCGTTTGCTGCTCGACTACCGCAGGGGGGATTGGGAGCCTCAGAAGGAGAAGGATCTCAGGAAGCAGTACAAGGCACTCGTCGTCGCTACCAAGGCAAAGGCAGATGTCATCATGACCACGCCTATTAACTACGGCAATCAGAAGGTCGCAGGTGAGCGCAAAGTCGAAATCGTCCTCATCGACGAAGCTGCGAGCTGCGATGAGAGCACTGCACTACTGCCCATCACCATGAACCCGAAGGGCACCATGCCACGCGTCGTTCTCTGTGGCGATCCTCTGCAGCTCAAGACCAAGGCTGTCGGGGGAGACGAAAAGCCCGAAGACCAGCCCATCTTCATCGCCCAGCAGCAGCTCTCCCTCCTTGAGCGAATGATCAAGGCCGGCCACGATACCATCGTCCTCCCAGAATGCTGGCGCTCCAACGTACCCATCCTCAAATTCAATAAGTACATCCACTACTACCATCTCACAGCGGGACAGAATTGTGGCAATCATCGATACACCCGATTCATGCAGAACATCAACGAGAAAATGTGCAAGTTCGAGGAGAAGTGGAGCAAATCCCAGCACTACTGGAAGAGGTCTAATGTGGTGTTCTTCGACGTTCCCGGCGCTGAAGCCATCCGCGATAAGGCCAGTGGCAGCATTTACAATCCGAAAAACCTGCAGGTCACGATCCACCTGGTTATGGAGCTGATGGCCAACGGCGTTGAAGGCAAGGACATCCTCATCAGCACGCCGTACCTTGCACAGAAGGCTCACCTCAAGAATTCTCTTGATAACCTGCTCAAGTATGTCAGCGAGAAATGCACCGCCACCAACCTTGTCGATCAACAGGTGCATAACGTCCTGTCGCCTAAGGCCGATCAGATCAGCGACATCGCGCTTGTCAACTTCGATTCTTGTCAAGGTATCGAGAGGAAGGTCGTCATCATCGACCTGGCCAACACCTCCCCCGGCTTCATCCCCTTGGAGAACCGCTTCCCGATGAACACCTCCCGCGCGCAGGAGGCTCTGTACATCATCGGCTCCGTCGACAAGTTGAAAGCGGGCATCGAGGCCGGGTCCTACCACAAGCACAACCCTCTTTCCGCCGCCTTCAAGTTCTGCACCACGCACAATCTCTTCCGCGTCCTCCCCGACAACGTCATCGATAACGGTCGCTGGCGCTGCCCTTTCGCTGTCCATGATGGGCAGGCAATCCGCATGCAGACCCAGGACTACGTCCCCGAAGTCGTCGAGCGAGAGCAAGTCAGCGACTACTCTGCCTTCGATGTTCCACCAGTCGGCGGCCAGGACGTGACCATGCTGGATGCCCCTAACGCAGGGGGTTTCGGAGAGGAGGCGGGCTCGTCTGGCTTCACCGCCGCGCCTAACACGGGGGGCAACGACGTTTGGTAGAGGGATTTGCCGCGGGATGTCCGGTGAGGGAGTTTATGGGCACTGTAAGACTGCAATCGAAAAAAATTTGCTATGTTGTATGGGGGATTTTGGGACTGCGCACTGCATTGACGGAGCTCACACTTTCACATCAAACACTCATATTCATTTCACACGGGATACCCTAGCTAGTCAATAAAACATGCAGTTGCGCAATCCTGTTACCTCCATTTGCAAAGCCTCACTCCAGTGACATCTTGGTATTGTTTGAACACGGACTCTGTCCTGTAATTTGGCCTCTGCCCGATGCTCGCACTCTCGTCTTATCATTTACTCTGAACGTCGTCGGCGGTAACCATCCTAGAACTCCAGCTGCTCGCCCGCATTCGTCATGAAGTCCACAACCCCTTTCGTAGTAAAGTTCTTCGCATATACCATTTGTCTCTTGTCCCCGTCGACACCCTCACCCGCCTCTCCTCCTCGCACCCTCCCTCACCCCTGTGTATCTGCTCGTTGCCAGCTGCTCGCCCTGCCGCTCCTTGCCCTGCTGCTCCTCGCCCGGCTGCCCTTGCTCGTCTTCCGCTCCTCCTCGCCCAGCTGCCCCTACTCGGCTTCCGCTCCTCATCCCCCAGCTGCCCGTGCTCGTCTTCCGCTTCACCTCGCCCAGCTGCCCCTGCTCGTCTCCCGCTTCACCTCCCCTTCGCCCAGCTGCCCCTGCTCGTCTCCCGCTTCACCTCCCCTTCGCCCAGCTGCCCCTGCTCGTCTCCCGCTTCACCTCCACCTCGCCCAGCTGCCCCTGCTCGTCTCCCGCTTCACCTCCACCTCGCCCAGCTGCCCCTGCTCGTCTTACGCTTCACCTCCCCGAGCTGCCCCTGCTCGTCTTCCGCTTCAGCTCCACTAGATCTTGTCTCCTCACCCTCCTTTGTCTTCTCGCTCTCTGCCTCTTCCTTGCAATCTCCTATCACGTCTAGCGCTTTCGGTCTCTCACCGCGGTCGCCCTCCGCGGCTCGCTCGCTCGTCCTGCCTTCCTCTTCTTTCTCCTCTTGGGACTATCATGGGGAGCAACCGTTTATGGTAGTCCAAAGCTTTGGTCACTCCCAACGCCGGGAGTTTGGTCTGTTGATCATGACTCGCGCCGCTGAGACTCAGCAAGACTCGCACAGTACATGAATGGTAGTAGGCTGTGGCCGGGCAAGGGTCGTTGGACAGCTCACGGGGATGCGCTTCAAGACCTCAGACCAAACGCCATCTGACGGCGAAGAGGTGGAGCAGATCGGTGGGCGGAGCAGTTGTTTCGAAGCCATGCATGCAACGTAAGCCCTGCAGTGTGCAATGAGGTGCAGTCGATTCGGTTGGCCCTGTTTAAACGAATGCAACTGAGGCCCAGATCCGAAGATAACATGGCGGTCAATTCCCTGTCGTACGTTGAGGAAGCTGGCGCTGTGGCTATTCGGGACCGTGTAGGTGGAGAAGAAGACGGGGACAGGGTTGCAGCTCGGCGAGCAGTCACGATCGTGAGGCTTGACTTGTAGTGTATGAGTGACCGGCGGATGTTAGCCGAGGCGTCGTGGCTCCAGCATCGTGTAGCAAATTCACCTTGCTAAGATATTCTTCCCTCCCGCAACTCGATGCGAATTATCAAGGTAAGCAGGTCCAATTGAGGAGCAACGAAGGGCACAGGTTGAAACGACGTCAATATTTGGGCCGAGTTAGGCGGGAGTCGTTACCTTGGGTGCTTGGGCGTGTGGACATCGATGTTTTGGCTGATCGGAGCTAGCCCGCGCCGCTCGCGCGCTCAGAGCCCCCGCAGCCGGCCGCAAGGTCATGCACGTAGTAGGATCCAGCGGCTTCCCAACTGCAGTAATGATGCACGACGTACGCCAGACACACCGGAGCTTGGTTGTTCAGGACACCTTAGCATTCTGATCTCGCGCTGTCAACGATACCGCGCCTAGGCGTATACCACGCTATCAACCCGGAACGGATAGAGCGGGCGAGCGCAACCCCAGCGTTATTTGACCACAGTACTGCGCAGAATGGCCGGATCAGTCATCCCCATGTACAGCAGGTGAATGAGTAGCACCGGATGACGACGAGAGTTCGATATTAACAAGATATGCAGGAGAGATTGGGCCACGTATGTGGCTGAGTGCATATACTCAGTGTCTACACAAAGCAGCCATACACGCCAGCGTGTGTACTCATTCCCAAGCGCAGCATCGACCTCAACCTCACCCTGGCCACGGATCCTCTTCCCACTACACATGGTCGACTTCAGATGCTGGCCCGTCGAGCAAGTGACAATGTGCGTGGTTAGCACCTTGCTACCGCGATCCGTCGCCAGGTGCACGATGGAAACATTGCGAAGTCCGTCTTCCCACGCGTCATACAACCTTCACCATCACCCTAGATTTGCGACTAGAAGCAGCCGCCGGCATCGGCGCTCTTGGAAGCATCGCCGTACGTTGATTGATTCTTACGTGGCGGACGTGGACATTCGCTCCCACCTCATTTCGAAGACGTCCGGATTTCATAAGTCTCCAGCCAACAGGCACTGGCTCAAGTGCCTCGACGACATCTTTGACAAAGTCATGAACGCAGCTTCCACATTGTTAACAAGACTCGAAGGTCGATGCTTGGGGACAGAAGGAAGTCGGCAGCTGGCCAGCGCTCGTAGTCGAGGAATCCGGGGCACGGTGGCGGGACCATGGAGACCGAGACCACGACGATGCGATTAAGGACAGAGAGTACGCGGGCTTCACTGGAAGAACTTAAGGCCAACTGGCTGGGTATGGTTTCACGAGGACAGACATGGACAGTCAGAGATGCCCACACTTGCTGAGCTGCCACACGATGCGGATCCAGTAATGCCAAATTGTGGGACGATGCCATTGTCTCACGGCAAAAGAACAAGCTATCATGTGCGCATATTCGTTACGTGTGTCCAATGGTCACACACTCATCCGCCAATGAGTGTCGGGCCACAATGTGGGCGGAGCCTATCACTAGGTGAAAGATGATTGGCGAGCGGTTTATGTGAATCAATGCAGCAGCATGACAGGCCTCTTGCTGGACAACAGCAACGACGGGATTCCAGCGAGCTACTCAGAGCATCTGCTTACACCATCTCGGCTGTCCTCTGCGAACTAGTTCCGGCACAATGTGGCGGAATAGCCGCGCTTAGGTATGGTGCTGTAGACCTCATACACGTGTAGGTGTACCCTTGAGTCGCCTCCGTCATGGCTTGTGTCAGTCTGTAAAGCAACGACCGCCATCGATGAAGGAGGAGCCGCAATGCCGGGGCTTGGCAGATCAAAAACAGATGAGCAGCTCAACAACCGATGGCGGACGGACATGGTGGGTTTACTGCATACATGGTTTGATGGGAGCAAAGTGTTAACACGCAAATCAGATCCACCTGCATTAAGAGTCGCATAAACCGCGAATGAGGTAGAGGGATAGCCCCGCAACGTTGCAGTGAACACTAAGACACCCCATCTGGCGAAGTGTGGCCACAACTCTACATGAGTGCATCTACAGAGACGAACACACTCGCCATGACGCAGTTATAATACGCCGTTGCATATACCGAGAAGACAACGGCGTGTAGAGAACAGCGAGTCGCCGGTGAAACCTGGATACCTTGAGCATCAGGTACTGGGGCAAATACCACATCCGGCGGGCGAACGTACTGCATTTGAAGCGTAATTGCGGCCACATTGATGATTCATGTCTTGCATCTCGGGCAAGTATGTGGACACGATCTCCAAGGCTTCCTGTACCAGCTTGATCGTGATCTTGACCTTGACACCGAACTGGAACAATCGCACACAATACTAGATGGCAACTTGGTCCTGAACGCTCGACCTCGGAATGCTCCGGACATGCCGACGTCACGTGGACAGTGCGTCATAGTAGTATTCGCCTGCAGGCTGGTCTCAGATGTTCGAAGTCGCGTCGATCAGGGTTACACGTCTTGAGCATTCGTGATTATGAAGCGAACCTCATCCTGTTTCATCAATACCTAGGTATGAATCGAAGTCGAATGCGCAGACTCACGCCAAATGAAATGGTGGCTTAGCGAGGCGGCGCGGACCAGAATTTCTCCTGGTTATTCGACTTTCTCTTTGTTCAAGTATTTGGTAGGGTTTTGTGGATACTGCATAGGGATTTCGACGCACGTCCAGACTCGAGCTGATGGCAATCAACGCATGCAATGCTAAACTATTCGAAGGGCGGCAGTGGAAGACACACAGTTCGGCACTCGTCTGAGGCATGTTGCTGCACGTAGGTTATCCTAAAAGTGGACCTTGGAGGAGGCATCGCAAACGAGGCATGTTCGAACATTGAAGTTGCTACCTGCCCAGGCATACAAGGCCTGACTAATAAATCCAAGCACCGTCCTGTACCATATCCGATCCTTTCCGGCCTCCCTCTCTTCGTCCACCCGGTCAACTTTGCTTGTTGCTGTCAGCACACTGTACCAGTGTCAGACGTTAGTGATATTTTCACAACATGTGAGCATGTCATTGCGGCTGCTGCTGAAATCTAGGAGCGGGGTGCCCGATCAAGGAACTGTCGTGTCCACGAAGTTCACTTCATCCTGATTAGATGCCTTACCGCCCAACGGTCCCTACAGCATCCGAGTTGGTGATCTCCAAAACACTGAGTTGGTGATCTCCAAACACTGAGTTGGTGATCTCCAAAACACCCGTATTCTGTCTCCTCTCGAGGTGGCAGTCTTACGAAGTATGCTTTGTCCAAAGAATGTCCGAAATCATCAACCACTCGAAAACATGACGAAGAAGTTGAGAATTCGTCAAGTATTCCATCCTCCAAATGCCCGTCTGCCGCCCAAGATACAAATCCTGGATTCAAGTGCTTACTGTTCAGCTTGGCAAGAGCGAACAGGCGCGAATGTCAGACGATCCGATGGCGCTAGCTTCGCCAACTTCAAAGCGGAAGGAGCGAAGCCGGGGAAAATTTCGCAATCCCAGCTTCAGAACACGTTTTCACATTGTCTCCTCTGCATGCTCACAGCTCGAGCTCGTCACCCGATCGTTATCGTAATCACTAACTTTTTCTCCACAATCGTAAGTCTCTCCTCAATCGATCTCCGTACACGCACTCGTACATCAAAGACAAGACTGACGGGACTACCGCACAGTGCCAGACGACCACGAGAAAAAAGACCTCACAGCATCAGTCAACACCTCAGCAAGTGAAGAGCAAGCAGGCTCGGTGCACACAGCTTGGGCGGCCGAAAATAGCATTGCACAGTCGATTGAGCCGGGATACAAAGTCGTTGAGAGCATGCTCTCTCATCGTCACCATCAAGACACCGCGATGGCGATGGATGACCTGCCTAAGTCTCTGTTCAACAGCCGCATTCGCCATGTGCTGGAAGGTATCAAGCAGAGCGAACACAGCGCCTTGATCATCAGTGACAGAAAACCGCAAGATCTTCAACTCCCAGACTATCGACGACTGGCTGTTGAAGCTTGGATGGGTCATGATGCAGAACGTGGTCGATCTGATCGATCAAGAGGAGCCTCCAAGTCCAGAGCAAATCTGCATGTTGACGTGGTTCCGATACACGAGACTGGGGATCGTACATCTGCTTTCTCGTGCCCCTCGGCCATGCACCCGCATCTCCGACAACAAGATGTAGATGATCACTTTGGTTCAGCAGCCGACCAGCAAGATGTCATCAGGCGAAATTTTGTACTCTACTCTGGATCCGCCACCGGAAAGGACGGCCTCGCTGGACGCAGAGAGCGCCATGAACACCCCAATATCGCCAATCTTGAGCCCGGCCCATTTCACCGAGCTCTCACCAGTGACGAACTAAGTCTCAAACCACTATGGATCGTCACGACTACTGTGGACGAGAGGGAGGACCCCCTCTCCGCTTTCCTCTGCTATCTTGCAGAGTTTTGTGTGGCAGTCATCTTCGGCGCTTTCAACGAAGGGCCCGGCATTGTGTTCGAATGCTGCCCATGGCCCCGTGACCAGATGCTTTAGTTCGGTATCTGTAATCACTCCTGCCTCCGAGAGCACATTCGCAACGCAGGTGATCCGAGTCTGTTGGTCGTCGACCCAAGTCCTCAAGCTCTTCGGCATGTGTCAGACGGTGGAAACTTGTCAGGTCAGCTTTCTCAACAGCAGCTACAACAATGGACACGATCAGCCATGAGGTCATGGCGCAGACATACTTCATCTACAGACTTTTCTGCGCCTCTTCAAACTTCGCATCGACCTGCTCGCCACGAGGGCACGATCCGCGTACTATGCCGACTTGGAGCAGTTCGATCCTGCTGCATTCGCTCGTACCGAAGCAAGAGGTCGCCTCAAGATTGCCGGTTCAAGAGCTACTGTACCGCCACGTGCGCGGTCGCCAGTGCACTCCGGACCTCCTGTTGCCGGATGCTCGCGTACACAAAGGAGAGGTCAATCAAAAAGCTCGCCAAGAAGGACGCTGAGCTCGCTGCGAAGAAGAAAGCGAGATTGGAACGCCTGGAGGACTACCGTCACTACGTTCAGTTACGCACACGAGAGCTGCGTAGTTACAGAAATCCAGACGGTACTGTCGTTGAGCCCGTCGAGGTGACGAGCTCCGACCAACTCGCCGTGCTTGGCATCGACGCACCTTTTGATGTCATCCGTCAGCGTGCCGATGAGTGGATCAAAGCGCACCCAAACGAACTTCCACCACCACGGCTCGTCATCCTCGCAGATCGAACGCTCGGCACCCAATATGAAAGGTACAACATGACGAAGCATTACGCCACGGCAAGCTTCGAAGACCACACGCTCGCCTTAGTCCGGGCTAAGCACGGCGATGAGGCTGCTGCCCAGCTGATCGCAGACCGTGAGCTTCTCCCCAACGAGGAGTTCGACGTGCACAACGCCAATCTCGCAGGTATTGATGACATCCTGCTCTACGAAAACACGCAAGAAAGACCACGACCGGGCAATCCCGCTTATGCTCAAGCGCGCAACCGGCAACGCACACCTCCCCGTTGCATCCACTACTTCGGAGGAAGACAAAAAGTTGGCTCGCGAAAGGACCGCAAGGCTCCGTGCGCGTATGAAGCGACCAGAAGATGTCCCTCGAGGTCAAGATCCCGAGACCTGGACAATCCCTGAACACATTATATTCGATGGAGTGCTTCGCAAGCGCAGCGATGGGAACACCAATTTTGATCGGCCATCCTTGGACGAGGAACTTCTGCAACTTGTCACACTTGAGAATGCAGGAGACTATGGCATTCCGATCGAAAGGTATGATCGCGCGCGAAAAGAACTACTATCTTCGGTTGGAGAAGCGATATGGCACGATTGTTCGCGAACTACCTGGAGCTCGTTCTGGTCGTCACCTCAAGCTTGTGCATGAATTCGTATACATCGACGATGTTTTACATGAGCGATCTGACAATTACCACAACTTCAAGCAACCCACTCCCGCCTTGGCAGAACTCAAAGCAATGACTCGAGCCAAAGCGAAAGAGCTCGACATTCCAGTGGTTGACTCTAGTATCATGACTCAGGCCGCAATGAAGAAATACGATGCACAATACAAGCCTGCGTTCGAGGAAGAAGAGCTAGAGTCCATCCAGAAGCAGGTGACGGGCAAGCTACAGTACAAGTTTATCTTCCTTGACGGTGTCCCTACGTCAAAACTCCCATCCACATCGCACTCATTGGAAAGTACCACCCCCGGATGAGTCCGACTTGCCCTTCATCACTCTCAAGAACGCAAAGCAATACGGGCGTGCCCATCATCAAGACTTCACGTCCCGAGTGAATGGCTAAGGAGATACTCGACTATCGTGTTTCCCGAACGGTACCGTCAAGATTACATACCCCGGCCCCGCGCGGTGGAAGGGTATACAAGACATACGAGTTCATCATACTGGACCATGTGCTGAGACGGTGTACACTTGAAGGCGCCGTTTTCAAACGGCCCACACCTCCGGACTCAGTACTGAACAGTCTTACCGAGGAAAACGCAGAAGAGTACGGGGTACACGTCGTCACGTCATTCCACATGCGCAAATATTTCTTGCCAAGGTACCAAAAAATCGTGCGTACCATCCAAGGCAGTCAAGGCTCCACCACCCCTGGAAAGGTACGCAGTGCCGTCCGCCCCTCTTCGAGAAAGAAGGGCCCAGTCAGTAAGCAACATCCTGTGAATAAGCAAACTGGCACCAGCATTGCCTCTCCTTCAACAAAGCAGGCTGCAAAGGTTGACAGGTCTGCTGTCAAAGAGCAGACTGTGACCGTTGAGAAGCCCACCATCCAGAAACAAACCTGCGATCATGGAGAAGCCCGGCGTCAAGAACCAGATTATGATCGGTAACAAGCCCGCTATCAAGAAGCAGACTGCACTCGGTTATAAGCCTGCTGTCAGGAAGCAGACTGCAATCGTGGAGAGATCTTCACAGAAACAGATGCCAAGCTTCGAAAGGAAGAAAAGGTTGCCTGATGACAATTCTGCAAACAAGCAGACCGAGGCAAATGTCAATGGCAAAGCTTCCAATGAACAAGTCCAGAGCGTCAAGAACAAGAGGACGCTGACCGACAACGAGTTTCCGGACAAGCCCTTCCCAAACAACAAAAGAAGGAAGACTCCAGCCGAGGACAAGACTTCTCATGGACCTGGCAAGTACTTTGAAGGGTCTGTTGACGACGAACAGCGCAGACTGCAAGCGCTACCTCAGAATGTTGCAAACGAAACCGGACCAACCGTCGTTGATTTGACCATGTCGGACATCGACGATCAAGCATGTTAGTGTGCAGGAGGGATGCCCGTGATGCAGTAGTCTCATACATGTTATGTTTTTTCTGTAAGACTTAGCTGGTGGAGTGGCACGGGCCGATGTGTTAGGTTTCGAAGATTGAGTCTGGGAGCGTTGGCTTCATTTGCTTCATTTGCTTTGTATGTTATCCGGACACAGGGGAGATTTGCTCGAAAATGAAAAGAAACTTTTGGAACAACATTGTGCTGATTTCCTTGAAGACCTCTGCAGCTTAAGGCTAATTGAAGTACCTGCATAGAGGCCGTACACATCAAGTGGCATGATTCTGCAGCATAGCAGTACTTCAGCCGAATGCGCCACTGTTTTCATTGTGTCAAATCAGTGGGCTGCTTGCCTCCAACAGGCTGCTTGCTATCATCAGACCAGCAGCAGGCCGCTTGCTAGCATTAGGTCAGCAGGCTGGTAGTCGTCATCAGATCAGCAGGCTGGTAGCTCTCAGCAGGCTGCTTACTCTCAGCGGGCTGCTTGTTCTCGGCGGGTTGCCTACCTTGACCATATTGCTTGCTCTCGCCAGACCACTCGCTCCCACCGGACTGCTTGCTCTCACCAGACTGCTTGCTCTCACCAGACTGCTTGCTCCCACCAGCTGCTTGTTTTCAGCAGCCCTACCCTCGGGACCATGTGGACCTTCGCCATGGATAGATTCGAATGAGCCTGATCAATCAGAGTCCAATGTTGCTCTGGCGCCAATCCTCACTTGAGGCGCGTAACCGCAAGTTGGTCCGCTGAGGCGGGAGTAAAAACACCCGATCCGATAAAGCGGCCTCTGTGCATCATCGGGTTGTGATTCAGACTGTTTCCGGATGAGGTAGGCCAGGGCACTTCGCTCATAGACCATGCCCCGGCAGCTAATGGATATGCTTCGATCGAAGCTGAAGGCGCCAAATTCTACGCTACGGGTATGGTGTAGCATCAGGTGCGTGGTCGTAGAAGCCTCCTTGGGCGGTGATCCAGTCTACTCCTAGGGCCATCGCCCGCAGCACTTGGGCTGTTGCCCGGCCCATAGAGCCTGTTGTGCGGCCACTACTTATTACACGTGGGCAAACCTAGCTTCATCAGATGCCAGCCCGGCAATTTTGATCGTCCTTGTTCACCTTGTAACGATAACTCTAAACAAGTGCTTCCAACTGTTGACATACGTTGCCGGCAACGATCAAAGCGCAGACACTACTGCACATTCCGGCCTCGACCAGAACAGGTGGAAGACTCCGCCATTCTCACACAGCGGACGGCCCCTTACAACTTGCGATACCCATCCGCGATTGCGGTCATGTCCTATACACGACACCCGGAGCCCTCTAGTGTGATCAAGACTGCGCGGGTCTATGGCAAAAACGACGTTTGAAACCTCTACTTCGACAGCCTCCGCGCCACGGCTACGGAGGACCTGATCGCCCGCCAGATAACGGTCGCAAAGCCTGCCGTTTCAAAGATTGAGCCAGACCGAACGCTCAAATGTCGGGCAAGCACTTTTCGCTCTGCGTAATACTGCGGCATTCACGGACACGCAATGTGTATCTTGTCACGAGATCAAAGTTGTCGTAATCGCCGACGCGTATGGATTGGGGATCCAGAACATGGAGATCACGACTCGTTCATTAGGGATTTCGCGCAGCAAGGGAATCCCTCTCATTATCTTAGATGGAGGGCGGCTAAGGGCGTCACGTTTTGGTCGGCTCGATCTCAACTCCCTCGCTTCACCCTGGTCCCACCTTTCAAAGGCTACCTTGAGTGCGAAGACAACCACGATGACAGCCTCCCTACCGGCAGAGCTTGTAGCTGTACTGATCGCTGGGTACAGATCAGCATTAAACAAATGCTGCCCGGCAAGCCTGGACCTGGGTTCACTGGGTCTGGTAGGTGAAGCGATCGCCGCAGGCGCGCATTTAAAACTTCGTTCGTCGCCACTCTTTCGCCGTGACGGACTTGTTTTGAATCTTCACGATGATGCAGGCGTTCTGGCTTCCTGAGCTCTTGTCCTGTATTTGCGAGATCACAGCTAATCCCTTCCATCGTGATGTTACTGCGGTCAAGGTAGAGTGCCAGATGACAAAACCTGTTCATGCTGACGATTGCCCCTCCAGATTGCTGGACCACAATGAACAGTATTCGCGTTATGCCTCTCTCGACCTCGAGTTGATGCGCGGGGCCTCATTCCGTACCACATACATTGCCCTTGTTGACCTGGCAGGAATGCGTCCCTTCGCCGTATCCGACATACCCTGATGCGCCAAGCGTGCTCCTTCGCCTTCCTCCGGTCCACGGGACGATGAGCCTCTGGCCATGCAGTGGCATAAGCTGGCCGACGCAGCACCGCAGCCAAGTGAATCGAGGATCCACGTCTCGCGCGCGCCATTGCAAAGCCCGGTAGTGGTGAAGGTGAAAGGATAGGATTTCGTCGTGTGGATCGGGGAGGAGGACGAAGACAAGCAGGAGCAAGCATATCTTGTGGTGGAAATATCGGCTTGCACCATTGTCTCTGCTTCATCGGGCTAGAGGGGTGCGGATGATGTCGGTCTGTTCGACGCGGCGAAGCTGTGTGGAGGGTCTTGAGCTGCTGCAGAGGGTCTCGCATTAGAGTTGTTAATCCAACCCCTCAAGGTATGCGCTCACCTGTTCTCTTTCCACGCCGCGAAAGGAAAGTGCCTCGGACCAAGCGAACCGGTAGAGTATCTCTCGGTCGACCTTGACGCAAGCTCGCGAGCATGATCTCGGCCGATGGTTTTGCTGCGGTCCCGGAGCGAATGCCCTTGACAAGATTCTTCGCCAAGGAATGCGTGAAACCCGGCACATGGAGCCACACAATTCATGCCTGGTCCTTGATAAGTGAGGTGGTGCTTGACAGAGTCCAGCACCGGATGCGGTAGCTTCTCGTTGCCCCGGTGGATCTGCAGGTTACCGCTACGTTAATTCTGATAAGCATTTTCTCTCTTATAGCAATACATCGTGCGTGAGGACAGTCACTCACGTGGAGAGTATATGGTGTCGTACACCTCCGTTGTCCGAGCTCAAAAAGCTCAGATTCTCGAATGTGACCAATGTATGCTACGCTCGGTACCATCAGCGGCGCAGTTCCACAACAGTGGACGCAACAGACGTATAAGTGACAGTCTTTACGATCCAGCCAATGTTGGACCTAGCACTATCCTCCGTTCTTGGACTTCGGCTACATGCAGTTCGCCGTCAACCGCAGAACCGCAGTATAAGCTGAAGGCCTCCGCGTATTACCTCGTGACGGCGCTATTATCGATTCTGGTCAACGCTTCCACTTAAATCTTCTCTAGGACTGAAAACAGTGGCTCCGATTGTCTGTGAGCCGTGCTGCATCTAGGTCTGATTTTGTGAAAATGATTACGCCTCCGAATTAGTGCCCCATATGACTGCGAGAACTCGCAGGGAGCATTCATGGGGAGGGTAGCGCATCAGTGATGCTTGAGGGAACAAGAGCGCGTATCTGCGAAGTACTGCCGCCGCTCGTTGTTGTTGTTGTTGCTGTTACAGTAGGCTAGGCTTGATGGAGGAAATTTGGTGAAGTATAGGCACAGCGCTACCTGCTATTTAATTCAGTGGAGTGTAGCCCGCGCCGTAAAGGCCGGTGTTTCAACCCAAGACCTGCCTTCTCGAGGGCCAGTCTGTGGCAAATGTTGAGGATCTCTGGCGAGGCTCCGTTGAAGGCTAGGTGTGCCTGTGGCAGCCAGTAGACAGGAAGAGCTCGTTCTGATGGTAATGGATCAAGGGTGGGCCTCGTCGAACACAAGGCCGTACCCCAAGCGACACTATTCCACGCGACAGCAACCTTGTGACACTCGCTGCGGCCCATGATGCAGCCCATAGTGACATCCGGCCGCCTCTGAAGTGTCTTTGACGGTTACGGGGATACTTGTGATAACCGTCGTGTAGATTTCAATTGGCTTCAGGGTTGCCGTGCTCGTGCTCTTCCCCAGGCGCCTGCGCCCGCAGTACAAAACAAACACGTCTGGGAGTCCGAAGCGACCCAGGATAGTTTTCGCGGTTATCAGTCCTCGTCTGTGCCTTCCGTTCCATGAGTGCGCCGGCCGGACAATTGGGCTTATCGGAGACCGCCTTTCGCCGTATCTTCCGATATCATTGAGAAACTAAAGATTCTTCGGCAGCACCTAGAAAAGCGCAATGCAGAATAGAGATACCTCGTTCGACAAGGACGCTAGACGCGGCTGTAGTCGTCAAGAACCACTCGGGCAAAGGGCATCGCGCAGAGTCATGTCCTTTCCTCCTCTACAGAATCCCTATCATATATCTGGAGCCCCCATGAAGCGCGATTCGAAGGGTCCCAAAGCGAGACCTCTTCCTTACAACTCTAGGAGGGCTCATGTTGGGAGCATCAACTAGAAGCTACCACAAAAGCGAGCATATATATGATTTGATCAGCTGTGAGTAGCTCTGGAGAGGCGAGGTGGATCCGTGGTGTGCTAAAATGTCCCTCGTGCGGAGTTGACTGGTTCATAACTTGTCTGCCTTGTATGTTCATAGAGATCACTTGACTCTGCCGGTTTGAATGGACCCGCCACACCTAATCGACTTGTAGCGGCCCACCGCTTCTTTCAACCTGATGGAGAGGGCGACCTGCTGCCGTAGTACCAAGGCAGTTGCAAAATGATACTCCGTGTAGTGACTTCTCGTTACATGCGCATATCTACTACTTGTCAGTTCAGCAACCTCCGTAGTTCTAGCTATTTCGAAGTACATCTATAACAACCGCTTGAAATAGACTTCTGGCGTGTAGCGTTGACTCTGTTGCGGTAGAACCTACCCGTATGGCTCTCCCTCGTTCATGCCCGCAATATGACGAAGTATTCTACCCACTTCCTCCACTTGATCGTCAAATCACGAGCATCACCACAACACAGAAAGAACAATGATTGCGCGGCTGCATTTTTCATTGACTAGCTAAACTGATTGTGTGTATCGAGAGGCAAGTAGGTGGATGAGCCCCGTCAATGCCGTGCGCAACACGTGAACCTTGAATTAAGGTAGAAGTCGAAGAGGTTCCCCAATGAACCCATCAATAGCCCTTCATTCGTGTCCAGCTTGCACGTCTTCGGAGGGCTCCAAAACGGCGCCAAGCGCCATGCACGAGATGATGATGCGTTAGGTTGTGGGTGAGGCCACAAACATCGCAGGAATTAAGGCATCGTGGAAGGTGATTTCCACCAGGGACCTCTCCCCCTTTTCTCTTCACTTGTACGATGCGAAGTTGCCGATGATGTAGAGACCCACTGGAGGCTGCTCGTAATCGAGCATAACACCCTTGTCATCCACAGGTAAGCCATTATCCTCGCGAACGTCCACCAGATCGACGATCACGACCTTTTCGGATAGATTTTGGTGAGTGTTGAAGGTGGTGACCATGATGTTCAGGATTTGGTTTGCAATTGGTGACAGTGCCTTGTGGTGGTCGAGACTGCCCTCTGAATCGTAGGGAGAGTTGGCAAACTGGAAGATCTTCGCTACACTGGCCTCAAGACGCCGTTTCTGTTCAGTGTATGGAGTGGTGATCAGGATGTTGTGGGCGCCAACGCCGGCGACAAGTAACTTCAAGACCAGGTCCACCGTGAACTGGTGAGTGACCGAATTGTACACATTACGGTGCTCAGGAGTAGAATCGCTAGCATGTACGACGTTGCATTCGGGGACGTCGAGAAAGGCGATGTTGGATTCCGTAAAGAACTCCGGGTTGACATGAGCATTCGCCTTGAAGTTGAACAGCTTCTCATTGAGGTCGATGATGAGCTGGCGCAACTCCTGATTGCCAGCATCGCCTTCCGCCAGAATCTGGGCACCAGAGCCAGATTCGCGAGTGCTCGGGGTAGCGGTCAAGGCTGCAGCATTGTCAGCCGTGGGCCCTAACGGCGGGTTGGTGGTAGTATCGGTGATACGGTCGGTGTTGGGCATCTTTGACTCGGGAGGCTCCGCCATGGTCTACTTATATGATTAACGATGTTGACGTGTGACGAGTAGTAGTGCAGGCCTACCGATTGTGACGTGGGGAGGGTGATGAAGTGAGAAGAAAGGAAAAGGGAGGAGGAGCGAAGGGGGCCAAACACTTATAGGCATAATATTGGACTCGGTGGCCACAAGTCTTGGCAACACGGGCGCGCTGGCGCCTGGCCGTGTTCGCATAACCACAGACTCCATCCCACCGATGCCATACTGTAGTCAGGTAAGAAAGAAGAAGCAGACGAACACGAGCATGGAAGTGTCGGTCGCCAGTGGTATTTCAATAGTACCTTCGATCCCTAACGTGGCGTGCTCCATACAATGTCGCACATGCTTGAAAGCAAGGTGTACTGCCCACCTACATAACAGCTGCACTCAGCAGAAGAGCGAACCGACCGTCATGTAGCATCACTAGCGTATCACTGCGTTACCGGCAGTGCAGCAACCCTGATAAGACATTGCCGTGGGGCTATTCCGGGTATATTTCGCGCAAATGTTCCAGTAGCCATCGTTCTATCGCGCCAACAGCTGACATCTAGTTGCAGCTGAGCTCTCCTCCACAAGGTCCCAGCACAGCGAGGGAGCTAACAACCCTACCCTTCTCATATAGCAAACCTCCCTCTTGAAAGGTGACCGCATGTCACCAGACGCCTGCCCTTGTGGTGCGCGGTCCGCTCTTTTCGCCCAGGGCCGCAAGCTTTGCAATTCCCGCCTCTTGAGATTCTGGACCGGGTCGGCGTCCACGGGATGGGCGTTTCACTGTCCGTCCACTGTCGGGCTGGTGACATCTCCTGGTGGCTGTGGCGACCGGCGCAGAACTCGGCTACAAGTTGTACGTTGCACATTGATGAGTCATTGTGGACCGCCCAATAGACTCGCGCCCCTGGTCGAGAGAATTGAAGGGAGTTTGGTGGTAGATGTGCGTCCTTGCGATATCTGGCTGGCGCGCGTTTCTGTACCAGTGACACTCGTTTTGGATGGGCTGCCGATGTATGGAGTGACGCTGGCGCTCCAGGTCGTATGGGTATGCGCTGTGCGGCCCATGGCTTCGCTGCCACTTGCGTCCTAGGGTTTTACTGATAAAGCAACCTTGAGGTTCCCGAACTAGAAAGCAGGCCGGCTGATGCAATGGCGGCCTTTGAATGATTGGCGGCGAATCGAACTTCTTTTTGGTGACGGGCTTGTTCGCATATCAGTGACCATCGTGCCTTGTCCCGGTCTCCCATACCTAGTTGACTTGTTGGCCCCCCTTCCTCGCCATGACAACCGGGATCCCAACCCGGTTTGACCTGCCCAGGCGTTCCCCTACGCCTTCATCCATTTGCTTGCTTCTTGGCCAACTTTTCGCAAGTCCGATCTAGTCGATGCCGTATGACTCTCTGATGGCGACTTCAATCTGTTCACGGCCCCAATTGTGACTTGTTGGCCTCACAGGAGTTGTCGAATTACCGTCGCATTTGCTCATTTATGTATCTGGCGATCACTGACGATCGTGCGATTGCGCGTCCGACTTCAGTAACAAGGGCTTTGCCATGATAAGGTCTTTGCAACGGCAAACATCCATTGTAAGGTCATCGAACTTGCCGTCAATGGTTGATCTGCACTGTTCAGGCATCGTATGCAGAAGGCGGGCAGGCTCTTTCGCGGTGATGGATGGGGGACTCCGCATGCAAAGCATGCATTTTGCGCAACCGGTTATGTTGGTGGCGTCCGCGATGCTGTATGTGGGCAGAGTCATCTACCTGAATTTGAATGGTGACCAACTCCTAGAGCCCAGGCCTGATCGCTCATACACGCAAACACCGTTAAGGCGTAGTGCAACATTAAATATGTCATGCATGTTCGGACGCAGCATTCAACGGCCACTCACTACCATCTCTAACGCGCCCAGCGTCCATCTTGGCCATGTCCGCGGGATCTCCTGCCAGATGATGGATGCTATGTCGTCGTCATACATGTTTTTCATAAGATTCATTCAACGTGGGTTGTTTCTCTGGCTGTGGTTGGCTCCATGAGGTTATGAGGTCTATCTTGTGATGGCAGGCTTCATCGCGTGCAATGCTGAGCTCGCGGTCCACACCAGGACTTGGGTTGTCTGGAAGTGGGAACAGGATCTCGTCCATGGGTAGCGGTCGGGCGATATCCCTCGGGTATAAGCAAGGAGCTGATGAGTGATGAGGCTGTGCACACAAGAAGCTAAGATGTCACCGAAGGTTAAGGGTTGCCAATACGGCTGCGCTATGCAAAGAGGGCGGCTGTGTGCCGGGCGGGCGTCCTGCCCGGGCGCAACCCCGGAAATCATTTCCTACCCGTTGGACCCCCGAATAAGCTAAGGCCGATCTTGCGCTGGTGCACGGGAGCATCATCGGGATAGTAGCCTTGCTGTTTTTGCATCGCAGCAGAAATTGTTGGAAGTGACGGAACTGATGACACCAGAGCAAGACGAGTTCGAGTGGAGGAAAGCACGTAGCTAAGTCGGTGCAGTTTGGCCTCAATCAACATGATACGACCGCATGCGCCGGCCTTGCACACTCGCCATCGAACTCGCTTTGATCACCAATACTGGGCGAATTTGACAGCGGCAGATGGGGTCAGCATGCCTTTCTGAATGGCTACGAGGACTTTGAGCGCGTCAAATCAACCTGGCAATGCTTCTATCCCAACACTGATGGAATAGAGTGTCAGTTTTGGTCTCATGTGATTGGACCGAGAAGCTCTGACCAACGAAGCAACGGCCCTCCTCGCCGTCCGCACCGCACAGCACTGAACCATGGCCAACTCCCCAGCACCTTCGAGACCTTTTTCATATATAATGGCGTTGGCAATGATGTTGGAAATGGCTTATCGCGGTTTTTGGTGACTGCTGAGGTCTCGCCTGGAGAATCACGATCACCAACCCCAATATCACAGCTCCTCAAGCGACTTCGTTCTCGTCTCCACTGGCAACATATCACAACAGAGGTCCGGCTTCACTGCATCGAAAAATCCAGAAATATATGGAATCGTGAACACTGCTGGCACCGAGGAAAGTCTGCCTGTTGTCGCGTTATTTCGAGTTATAGATACTATAAACGAGGATCATCCGCTTGCAAGAAAGAGGAGGTTGAGTATGGACAATCTACGCTTACGTTGAGCGTGGAGGTGAAGCTGAGGAGCAGTGTTGCAGGAAGCAAGATTTGATGAAGTCGTGGATTGATGATGCTAGAAGGCTACCTACTAACTAGTGGAGGTGGAGTAAACACCACTAAGGTGGGTAACTACCTCCTTATTAGAGGGTCCTTCCATAATAGCTTCCCCCTCTTAATTTAAGAAGGCTTACGTCCTCGTAAGAAAATTATCTAACGATACTATTTATAAGTACTATTATAGGTATTATACTACCTTTAAAGCCCGTATTATTATCCTATAAGTTACCTTCCCTTTACTAACGCCTCGGCTTATACTTTATACGGAGATCTAGTCTAGCCGGAAGACGATCTCCGGTTAAGTAGGCACTCACTCTTTATTATCGTTTATAGGAGTCTACTACTCCTTATTAGTATTAAGTTCTTCCACCTTAGATACGTTATCTTCCGCCGTGGTGGTAATAGATACTAAAGGTGTTATAGTGTTTATATTATAGGATTATAGCTTAGTTACGATATATTCTTAGGTAGTTCCCGACTAGTTCTAGATATTCTCGACTTTAAATCTAGCCTCCTTTAATTAAGCGCGAATAAGCGGTACCGCGCTATAGAAGTTTATATTCTCGTCTATTAAGCTGCGGATTATAGCGCGAATATAGCTACTATAGGAATCTATAATACTTACGAAATTTATATTAAGAAAGACTTCCTTTTAGAAGGTAAACTTATCCTCTTCTTAATCCGCCTTCTCTTCGAGAAGGTCGACGACCTCGTCGTTATGCAGCTTAACTTTCTTTACTAGCGAGTCGGAATCCGACTCCGCCTTACGCTTTATAGATCCCTATATAATGACATTATTAACCAGGTTCTAGTCTAGTAAAGTATCTAGAGAAGTTAGTAGGAAGGAGGCGAGCTATATTATATTTAGGCCGTAGTTATCTTCTTTATCTACTATTACCTATACTATCTTAATTATCTAAGGACGCTAGGCTCTATCAGCTATAAAAGTAGGGAAGTTATCTTTAAGATCAGCTAGTATAGTTACGGTACCGGCGTTATCGTCTTACTCTTATTCGATAATATTAAAATCGGGAACGCCTAATATATTATCTAGAAGTATAGAAATAAGCTCTTTAATAGCGTCGTCGAGGCATAAGCCTATTACATCTATTCTATTAATAAGAAAACGAAGGACGAATTTCTACTACTCGCCTTTAGTAAATTAAGGGTTAATGGCACCGACCTTATCCTATACCTTCCTTATAGTAATAACGTTATAAGCTAACTTTAGACTAATCTTTACCGGTGCTTTCGCGATGCTATAAGTTGTAGTACTCTTATTACGCGGCGTAGGTTTAGATACGTTTTCCTCACTATCGGATTTTTACTTAATAATTACGCTATTAAAACCCTTTATAACCTTCTTCTTAGTGGGTTTCTATAGAAGTAGGCTACTTAGTCCTAACACCGATATAGTAATTACCGGTGCTTTATTAGTTACTATTAGGTTAGTCTTCACTAAGATAATATATAAGGTAAAGTGGTAGTCGGCGGGAACGATCTTTTTCTTAAATAAAAGCGGTAGGACACGATTACTATAGATAAGGATACCGCGAGATATATCTACGACTACGATAGGATTATAAGAGAACCCTACTATAGAGAGTGTAGCTAAGATTATATCGTTAAATTATTATAGAGTATATCTAGGCCGGATACGAAGCTTAATATACGCCTTTATATAGTCGTGACTAAGTTAAAGATCTATCTTAGTCTTTAACTTTATCTTCTTACTACGTTCTAGCTCGGATTTAATAAGCTTATAGAATTAGGTGAGGGTAGGGATGTACTTATACTTAATATCCGTTAAGTCCTAGTACTATCCCGTATAAGCGTTATAGACGCTGTCTTTCTTAAAGAACTATATAAAAAGTTCTTTCTAGATAATAACGGCTTCTCGGCGTAATTTAAGTTTAGGGTTATTCTAGTTTTCTTAGTATATACGAGCGTGCTCTAGGTGATAGCCTTAGGAGATAAGAATATTACTATAGAGTTTAATATAGTTCGAGGCTATAAGTCTATTTACTACGTCGATCTAACGCTTATTAGCTATAGTTAAGGAGTTTAGTTCCACCTAATAGAGTTAGATAGCTATAAATCGGCTTATAGGTTCCTTAGGCTTATAGTCGAGATAGGAGAGAAGTATTAGAAGAGTCGTAGAAGAAAAGGAGTCGTGGAAGGTTAGTTATAGAGAGAGGTAGAGGAAGGGGGGAGAAGGTATAAGTACTCGGGGGGAGGGTAGGAGTCTAGGCGCCAGCGTTCCTAACACGGTAATTCCTTACTTTCCGCTCACTTTTAGCTTATATACTAAGGTGTTATGGTCGATCAGGCGCCTTAAAAGGTTTAATTAAGTTTAATTTTATAAGGGTTTTTATTATATAGTAAGCTCTCACTTCGGTGGCTCTTATCGTGGTGTTGATGGTTATCCGCCGCTTATACGGAATATAAGAAATAGGTCCGTATCCAAGATAGGATTCTATTATCCGGTGCCTTACTATATAGCCTATCGAACTTCCTAACTAGTTCCGGGGGGTATTTTGTTGCTTTAAGCTACGAGTCGTATTCCGAACCTAGGTTTCTCTATCGTACCCGGTATTCTATTGTTTTAGCCTTATTACGCCTAACTAGGCGTATTCTCCTCTCTAGTAGAAGGTCGACTTTATAGTCTTCTCTATATCTTAAAGGTATTTTGCCCCTTATCGTTCTCTTCCCTCGTCCGAAAGGGTCTATTTTATTAGGAGCTGGTTCTAGTTCTATAATACTAATAACGGGGTGTATCTTCTATAAGGATAGTAGATCTAGTTCGTAAGTAAGGCGTCCGACGAGTCTCTTAATCTAAAAAGGTCCCGTCCTCTTTTCTATCAGCTTCCTATTCTTTATTCCTAGAATATTATAGTAGTCTAGTCGTAGGTACACTAGCTCGCCTTTACGTAGCTCCTAGGTTTTAAACTTCTTATCTGCTTATATTTTTATAGTTATTTAGCTAAATATAATTATATCTACGGCTTCTACTCTTTTAATAAAGTATTCTTATTTAGTTGGTGTACGAATATCTATTAGTTCACGAGGGGAAAATCTAAAGTATATCTTATTCGGCGTTAGGCTAGTTGCTACGCTTTTACTATTATTTAGTATAAATTACCGTTATAGTATAATAAACTTCTATCTAAGAGCGCTATCGGGATACTTATTTATATAATACCTTAAGGCGATTTCGATAGTCTAGTTTATACGCTCTAATTAACCGTCCGTTTATAGGTGATATACTATTAAGCGTATAAGTTTCACTTCTAGTCTATAGAATATAGTATTCTATAGTTACGAGGTAAACTTTAGGTCTCTATCGGATATAATCGCCGCAGGAATACCCTAGTTATATAGTAGTAGGGCGTCTAGAAATAAGTACATCTATACTTCGCTAGTTAAAGTATCGTGTCTAGAAATTATAATAATTACTTTCGAAAACTTATATATCACTATTATAACCGAGTTGTATGACTCTACTTCCGGTAGCGCTATAATAAAATCAATTATAACTATATAAAATAGGATAGACGGTGATATTATAGGTTACAAGTTCCCGTAACGTAGATATCGTGCCGTTTAGAGACGTTAGTATTCTCCGTAGTATAAAATATATCCGCGTAGACGCTTTTCTAGTTTCCTAATATAATATTATTAGTTTATTCTTACGTATACTCTATAGAAACCGATATGAAACTATTCGTCGTGGACTATTTTAAAGATATCTCTATCTAATGCCTTTAGGATATATAATCTATCGTCTTTCTATAAAAGGCCATCCTTCTATTAGAATAGAGAGGAGTCTTCTAGTGAGGTTCTTACTTAATATACTACTTTTAAGAAGTGCTTATCAGCTTCGTAACTTCGTTATAATTATAGCTTAAAAGCTGGCTCGATATATAAAGTAGATATCGCTATATACGTTAGCGTCACGTTATTACCTTCTTCTATTATAAGTTCGTCGAGGACGTTATCGTCTTCCCGGACTTATGTTATTTAGCGAGCCGTTAGTCTTAATAGAGCGTCGGGTACTATATATTCCCTTCTAGGCTTATATACGATACGTAACTTATAGAATTATAATAAGTACTATAAGGCTTAGGTAAGACGATTATTTAGTTTATCGATAGAGCTCGAAACGAGGCTGGATTATTACACGATTGCGATAGTAGCCGAGTAATCTATAAGAACTATTACTAGGTAGATTACTACTTTAATTATCCAACGGATTCGTTTAACGGTCCATACTAGTCCTACTACCTTAAGTTCTATTACCTAGTACCTACTCTTAGCGGAGGATAAAGTTTTAGATAAGTATAAGAGTGGTTAAAGCTTTATTCTCGGAGGATCGTCGACCACCCTATCGTCTAGAAAATATATAATTATTACACCGAAACCTCTTTTCTTAGAGGCATCTAGAAGAATATATATAGGTCGTTCCTTATTATAGTAAGTTAGTATTTCCGGTTTTATAAACGCTACCTACAGCGCGTTAAAGGTATCTAGTAGTTTAGGTGTTGGTTCTAAACGCGATATACCTATATAATTCTTACGTGCTTATCCGGCTTTAGGCGTATCCTTAAGTCTATCTATTTTAACCTTTTATAACGGTTCCGCTAGTTACGCGTAGTACGGAATAAAGTGTCGGTAGTAACCTATAAATCCTAGGTATATTTCGAGATCTTTCACTATCTATAGGAATATAATTACCCTAATAGCTGCGATCTTATCTTTATCGGTAGCGAAGCTAAGTCCATCTATACGCTGCCTAAGTATTTAGAATGATAGGTAGCCGATAAATGATTTACCGCCTTCTAGTATAATATTCTTACTTAATAGATAGTCGAAAAGAGTTCGTAGGTGTATATAATACTCCTCTAGTGATTTACTATATATAATAAGGTTATTAATAAAGGCTTTTATAAAGTTTACTACTCTAGCTTCGCGTATCAACTTATCGATTTATCGTTAGGCGTAAGCGGGGGCGTTTATATATCCTATTAGTGATACGTTATAACGCTCTCTTCCCCTATATATTATAACGGAAAGCTTATCGCGGTCTTCTGGTTTCACGTAAAATTAGTAGAAGAATTTCTTTATATCGACTACCGAGATAAAATCGTATCCCGTAACCGCGTTTACGATATCCGACTATAATAGCATCGGGTATAAGTCTAGAATTAATATCTTATTAAGTCCTCTAATATTAACGACAACTCTTCCCTTACGCTTACCGTCGATTTCCCGCTAAACGATAAATACCGGAAAGCTAAAGGGTATAGTTCTATCTAACTATTCTATTTTTCCCTTATCATATAACTTATTAAAGTTGTCGTCGACTAGTTAGCGGTCTACTAGGCTAAGAGGATAAGGTCGGTAAGCCACTTTAATCCCTAATTTTTCCTATTCGGCTTTTAGGGGTATAGATATCTAGTCTTCTTTCGAAATATCGATAATCCTTCTAGTATCCGTGAAGAGATCTACGTATTTCTTTATAACGTTGCTAAGCTCTTCCTATACCTTTTCGTCTTTATAGATTTTATATTCTTAAGGACCGTGTCGCTCCTTTATAGGATCTAGTTAGAGAGCTATAGATTCTATTATATAAGTTATCTCGTTCCTTAGTTAAACGGAGTAGGTGTTCCTAATTATATAGCTATTTATTCCACCCTAGACTAATCCCGTCTAGTATGCTATAGATACTTCTATATTATAGTTATCTATTAGCTCCACGTATCCTAATAGTATCTTTTCGGGAATTTCTATTAGTAGGTCTATAACACCTATAGCTACTAGTTTTATCGTACCTAAGTTTATAATTTAGGAGAGAAGTCCTAGTATTACTAGATTAAACGAAGCTCTTATTATCTAGTAGTAAAACGGGCGAATTTCTATCGTTAAGTAGTATCGGGGAATAAGCACGGTTCTTATTATATTATAGATCGGGATCGATCTAGTAGGGTCTACTCGCTTTATAATAAAGATAGGAGTAGATTAACGGTCCGGAAAGTAAAGGCGTTCTTTCTTATAATCTAAATATATCTTATTCTAATATAGAAAATCTATAGTAATTAGGATGTTAGGAGCTAAGCTTAAAAGTATATAGGCTACGACTTTTCGGCTTATTAGTATTATTCGCCCGCCGAGGTTTATTTTAAAATATAGGTTAAGATGCACTATTTTTATAGCAGAGATAATAGCATTACTAATATCTTTAATATAGAGAGTAGATAGATATATTTATCCTTTAAACTTTTATTATTTAAGAAACTAAGCGTCTACTAGAGTAGTAGAAGCGCCGCTATCGATATAAATTCTTTCCGGCGCTTCCTTTCCTAGACTAACGAATATTATTATATAGCTATATAGTAGAGTAGTATAGTCTATTATCGTACTCTTTTGCTTCTTAGTTCCGGCAGCCGTTAATTTTTTAAATACCACTTCTTTATATAGTCGTGTAGAGCTTATTTTAAGTCGAAGACGCCTCTATACTTATTATATCTTTATAGCGCGGTGGCTGAGCTAGAATCCGTTATAGTTATAAGGTTAGTTTATTCTAGTCGATAAAGAGTAATAGAGATCGGATCTAATACGGTTATATAAGAGTTGTCCGTTACTAGTTAGATTCTAGCGTTTAGGACGTGGTTAAAATTCACGTTCTCCTCCGTATAGTCGTAGTCGTTCTCTAGTTATTTATCCTCGTTATAATCCTCACTAGGCTAGTCGAGAATATATTCCGTTTCTAATTATTTATCTTAGGCCTAGTTGTTTTCTTTAATTAAATACGTAAGCGTAGGCTGCTAGTTCCTAGTACTAAATCTAGGCTTATTTAGCGGCTCTCCTCCGTAGTTCCTTCGATCTTACCCTTACCGCGTGTTTACTACGGGTTACTATTAGTTTACGTATTAAGGACGGTTATTATAGTTATTTCCTTAAGTAGGGCGTTTAGAGGTATTCTATTAATTACTTTAACCTCCTTAAGGATTAAACTTAACTTACTATTATTATTAATTAGGGTATATAATTAACTTAGGGAAGGGAGGATTATAGGCGCTCTACCTAAATTTCCTAAAGTTCGAAAACTTTCCGAGATTTAGTTACTACCCCTAGGCGGGCTTACTATTATTATATCCTTACGGTATAAATCGAGGTGTTTGTAGATAATACTCGGTAACCTTTACCTAAGTATCTCTTTATATATAGAGGTCCTAAATAAAGGTATTTATTATAGTTATGGCTATCGGCTCCCTAAGACCGACTCGAAGTAATAGTAATAAACCTTACCACGTAAAGTTAAGATATTATTAGATATTATTAAAACCGGCGTCTCTAGTAAGGCGTATTACGGAATAAATATATTACGTAAAGTCCCTTCGATCGCGGGTATCGTAAAGCGAATACTTTATATATAGTAGTTAGGGTATCGCTTCACCTATCGGGCGCTTAAATTATTTACTAAGTTCCTAGTACTAGTTATCGATCGGGTTTTCTATTAGAAAGAACTTAGTATAATCGTTTACTGCGTTAGTATACTATAGCTATATACTTTCCCGAAGGAGAGCTAGTATACGTTGCTTAACTATGTTCTCTAACCGGTATATCGTTATAGTCTTTAAGCGGTCAATAAAGGAATATATATCTCTAAAGATAGTATCGCTTCCTACCGTTATGATATCTCCTTCTCCGTTCTTAATATCGAGATCTAGATAGAAGTAACCCACCTCGCCGTCCTTCTAATATAGTATCTTTTTATCTATGCGTTCCCGCTTTTCACTTTAGCGACTACTATTTAGGGTATTATTACCGTTTTAATTTTACTATTATTATACGAATATCTCCTTTATTACTACCGAAACTATTACGGTAATTAGTACGATATCCCGGTCGGATATATATTATCCACCCGTATTAGTATTATTCCTATCGTTTAAACTTATCTCGTCTTCTTACTCTATAGCTATTACGGAAGATTATTCTTAGGGTAGTGATAAGGAATATACTTAAGGTATATTTATCTCGACGTTTAAGTCCTATACGGAAACTCCCGTTCGGTCCCGTAATTTAGAAAGGTGCGGCTAACGCTCGGAGTTCCGGTTACGTATATATTTATATAAATCGTAGTAGCGAGGATCGGGATACTTTAAGGTATCGTTAATTCCCTCCTAAGATCGAGCTTAAATAGGTGGAGTGTTGTTATCCTCTACGTTACTTTCGCTAATATCTATAGACGAGGAGTCTAATAATATTAGGATGGCGAGATTACGGAATTATTCGAACTATACCGGTTTCGTTATAGTTTCGATCGATAATAATATAGGATTCCCTATATCTAGCTCTTATCGAGAACTTATTAATAGTTACTCGTCTAGCTTAGCACCTTCTAATTCTACCGTTAACGGGGAGACGGAAGGGCGTACCGGTGATATTAGCGTATCTCGTCGATACTAATATTCTAGAAAAAGGAATCGTTCTATAAACTATATCTAAATCTTCTTACGTTCGAAGTTATCGGAAACCCACTTCGAGGGGTATCTTTATCCTAGGGTTGTTAGGTATTATTATTCTATTCGGGCGAGGATTCTACGGAGTGCCTTCGGTCCCTAATAGCGTTTATAAGTCCGTACGTAGACTATTAGTTACTATACGATACTAAGATTATTCTCGTCTAAGACCGGTAATATACTAGACTCTATTATAAGATAATTATCGTATAGTACTTAGTAATAATGCTATTACGGAACTATAGGGTCGGGCGAAAGGAAGGTCGTAGACTAGTATACTACCGGCACGTAGACGTTAGATTACTATCTAACGTTATAGAGGTATTAAGTTCTCTACTAGGGTAACGGAAGTAAAGCTACTAATTATTATAGGAAGCAAGATTTAATAAAGTCGTGGATTAATAATACTAGAAGGCTACCTACTAACTAGTGGAGGTGGAGTAAACACCACCAAGGTGGGTAACTGCCTCCTTGTTGGAGGGTCCTTCCATAACAAGCAGGATGCCTCCGCACCAGGCAGAGGAAGAGCGTACTAACTACCGGGCTCCAGGTTCTACTTACGGCGATCGCCGCTCCCAAACTTGTGTTTGTCTGCCCATTTAACTCTTCCATCTTCCGCCTTGATCATAGTATAGCGTCGTTGGGGCGGAGCTCAGCGGTTTTGTGAACATGTTCAGGCTAACACGCCTGTGTTGCCAAGACTTACGGTCATCGCGTATGCATACCTAGGTACCTAGGTATATATCTGCCACTCCCTCCCCCCTCTCTTCTTTTTGCTCCCTTCTTCAACACACATCTTCCAACAGCGCTCGGTGAGTCCACATTACCGCCTACCGTCTGGCAACATTCGGTAACTGTGAATCTAGAACATGGCAGGACCTCCCGACTCAAAGGAATCCAACGGCGCTTCTTCCCACCAAACCACTCAGTCCCTAATTACCACCGCTGGCGATATGGACACCGCCAACAGCCCCCAGCCCGACACAGAGGGCAACAACGACGACATTGCCACCACCTCGGCCATCAACCAAGGCACCAGCAACATTGGGCCGGGCACCCAGGCCTCGGGAGGGGGAAACATTGGTGATCAAAGCCGCAACGCTCGCGCCGCTGCCGTCAACTTCTGCAAGACGCTGGGGCTCGTTCAAACCCTGACGGATGACTGTCGCGAGAATGGCGATTCTTGCCGCACCTGAGCAGTCCGATGACGTGCTCACTGTGGATGGAGAGAAGTTTCTGTGGTGGGATCATGGGAGAAGTATTCGAAATGCTACATTGGCTTTGAAATTCACGTTCTGCGTACAGCATTAACGGAGCTTGTACACCTGGTTGCCACTGATTCCACAATCACGTTAGCTAGTGAATAAAATATGCAGTTGTGCACGTCTGTCTAATCATGCTGGTGCAACACTTGTACTCACTGGATCGTATGGGAAATTCGGGCAATAACGCCCGTCACCACCACCGTGGCGAAGCGAATGGAGCCACGCGAACAGACTCTTTTGCGGCAAGACGAAGATGGCACGCGTGGAAGCGACTTAATGTAGCGGCTGTATTACGTGAAATCGGTGAAGATGGTTCAGGTCTGTGGCTGCTTTGCGCGCGACTGGCAATCTGCGACCAAGATAGAAGAACTCTGGAGTAATTGCAGGGAGAGTCGGAACTCAGCCGTAGTATACGACTCTCTCAATATACTTCATCGTTATGTCAGGCCTGAGAGTTATGGGCTGGTAGGTGAAATTGGAGTATCAATTGTTATGCTGGTGGGGCTTCGGGCGTTAGGTGACGGAGTTGACTTGGGGACAGTCTGGGGAAGCTGCACCGGCAGATGTGTCGCCGTCCTCAAACTACATGTTATACCGCACGGTGGCACATAACCGTAGGTTAGCGAGCAATCGGTCGCTTACTTTCTTGAAACCTGCTTAGTTACGCGAACATTTCGTTGCTCGAGTCACATATTGTACTACTGGTCTCGAGTGTCGCAGGGCCTCCTCGCCTGCTCGCGCTCCCATTTCGGGGTGGCTACTGACTATTCGATTCCGAATTCCAACGAGCCTTCTGACGGGAAAGACGAACTGACTCTTGAAAGCTGACCTCTATACTCTTAGATTTCGAGCTGAATGCGAACGTCGAGCCGGCTGGTCGCTTGCCATTTGCTCACGCACCTTGACGCAATCACTGAAGATCGAACGTGGATGGCCCAAGCCTTGCTCATCAACCCCTGATTTGCTGGGCATACATGCACCGGATACGCAATACAACAACCTAATCGCACACACGACTACGTCTATTAACCCTTGTGCCATCACGATGAGACGAACAAGCGTGCCGAATCCCCAATTATGCAATCACCTTGATGAGAACCACACAGTCAAAGGGGTCACCTTCTACATCTTCAGATGCGAATTTATTGCGCAATCCTTTTGCCAGTACAGCACTCGCTGGTGCATGCGCTCTTGGGAGGAAGACGATCTCGGGCGACGCGTGGAGCAAGTCGTGGCACGCGAGACTGAGTATCCTCTCCCAGACGAGGAAATGGAGCTGTTCCACGCTCAGGTTCATCGAGATCTGATTGAACGCGATAAGTACGACCAAGATGGTAGTTTCGAGCGAGCAGCCGGTACACGAGCTCCAATCCAAGGAGTCAAGTACGAAAACTGCAGCAAGCGGGTCCGTTGGTACATGCTGAGGTATCGCCATCGTCATCTTGAGATACACGCAGACTGCAAATACCATCGCTGGGAGTCAAATTTAAACTGACAGGGCTACATTCCACGCCGCAGTCAAGTCAGCCCGAGGGGGCTGGGTTCTACACCGCCAGGGCAAAGTCAAGTCAAGCCGAAGAGGCCACCATCTCGTGCCTTGATGACTCAAGATCATTCATCGCCTATGCTACAGAGGGAAATTACGGAGAGACCACCACCGTCGGCTTCCGGCCAACGTCCGCTCACCGGGCATCGTAACTCACGATCAGGACCTCGTTAGCCGACCCAAAAAGCTCAACCACGCAGTTACGGTCTTTCTGTGGCAATATGTCTTGCTGGAAACCAATTTTGCTGGGCATCAGATCTTACTGGGCAACACTGTCACCCCAGTCCTCGATCTCAGCAACTCAGTCACGGCCTATATGTAGCTATATATATTGAATCTGTGCCCTCCGCCTCCACCACGTGTACGAGACGTGAGTCCGGAAAGTCCACCCCTCCCGCGGCCATCACCTTGAAAGCCTCCATCTGCACCACCTCCTCAATGATCTCAGGACTGTCCACCTCCCGCGGCGGTCGCCTTGAAAGCCTCCACCTCCACCTGCTCCGCAGTGGTTTCCAGATTCTCTTCTCCTCCAGGCTGTCGCCTCGATAGCCTCCGCCTATTCTGTGATGCTCTGCCTCCAGACTCTCCACCTTTTCCAGGGCTATCGCCTCGAGGCTTCGCCCCCGCCAAGATAGTCTCCACGAAAGCCTGCGCTCCCACGAACACCGCCGGCTCCGCAGTTACAACCTCGAACTCAGACTTCGCAGTATCAGCCCCACGAGATTGTTGGACCTGGTAGCCGGCTATGGCTCGAGCACCACTCAAGCCGGGGGACAGGCTGCCGACCTCACCAACCACCAACCGAAGGAGTGTCAAGTCACCTAGCCAGCTATGGCTCCGGCATCACTCAAGCCGGAGAACAGGAAATCCACCACCAAACACCGCCCAGGAGGTGTCGGACCTCGTGGTCAGTTATGGCTCTGGCATCGTTCGAGCTGAGGAACAGAGAGCTGTGTCGCCATGTTCGCGTAGACCTGGGCCTATTCTCAACGAAATGCTGTCGAAAGAAGATACCGAGCGACATCCTCGGGCAATGTCTCTCTACGCAAGAAACCGACGCCTTGGAAGCCGCTCGTGTGGAGTTTGGCACTACCAACAGGACGTATTGCAGTAACTCTGAGTGCGCTGCATTCGTTCTCCCTTCCATGATCGCGGGCGATGACACCAAGTGCGCACTGTTCGAAACGGTAACTTGCCGTCGTTACAAGGCTCCAAACCATGAGGAGAACTGTTCAGAAGACCATGCTCTTCAAGCCACGCTCGAATACGCGAAGAACAAGGCTGGGTCCGATGCCAGAACTGCGGGAGCTGAAGACTGAGTTTGGAATCGCGGGCACATGGTGGGATGACCATCGGCTACAACCTTATGACACATGTCAGGAGGTTGAGATTGGCAGAATACGGAGGCTGCATCTGTAATGCCTCGAACTCGCCACGATATAGAGGGAGCTGAATTCAACTACCCAATCCGGTATCTCTTTACTGCTTTCCGGGAGGCGTCGATCGCCAACGCGGCGAATTTGATTAGATGCTATTCGAAAATGTACACATAAACTTGGAGACCACTCCGTTTGATTACACCTGGGTAGCGCAATGGCGTGTCTAGGTAGTTATAGAAGTTGCCGCATGTGTGCAGAGCCGCCGCACCATGCACAGGCACAGACAAGCAGATGTCCTGAATTCGTCAAGCCGGCACAGCCGGATAACCCTCCGGACCCCTCATGACCCTTGTGGCGATCTCTCTTGACACCCAACGTAGTTTTATTTGCCTATGATAACGCCTTTGCGCGAATGATCACGGATACTAGAGCATGCCACCGTGTCCCCAGCATAGCTGCGGCCTTACGAGGTGTTACCGTAGACGGTGGTAGGTGTCGCCGAGGACAAGCAGAGAAGTGAGGCGGCAGTACCAACGGGCATTCGAGGTGTTCCACCATGACAATATCCCTATTTGCGATCGATCCCGTCCACGTGATACGGCAACAATCGCAGTTACCTGGGCAGTCTCCACCAGACTGGATGAGGCGCAACTCTCAATCAAGGTCAACAATCTCGTCCTGAACCACAGTCCACGGGCAACTCCAACGACGCTCATAGTCACTGGGCAGAACGTGGATGAAGACATCGAGGCTAATGCAGAAGGCCACAATGTAGACGAGGTTGGCGCACTCATCGTCCTCCCTCTCTTTCACTTCCTCTATCAATTGATCCGCGGAGCCGATCAGGAAAAGACCTAATTCTGATGGCCTGATATCCACGTGGCGGTTGAACAATGTGAAGAAGTTGGGAGGTATAACAGCAAAGTCCATAATCGCAATCAGCCTGTACACACCTGGATAAGTATCCAAGGTGATGACCGAGATGTCAAGGAGTTGGTGGACGATAGGTGATAGCTCGCGATGCGCCTGCCGTTCCAAGCCGTGCTGCGAGGGACGAGATGAGCGAGCAAAGCGGATCAAGCTACGGATGGAGTTTTCGATATGCCACTTCTGTCGGCGATTGGTAGTTATGACCGCGATGTCTTCTCCAGCTGTGCCACTCGTCATCAAGTTGACGATTAATCGGATCGTAACCTGCAGATTAAGCGGATTTTACGCAGTAACGTCATCGTCATGGGAGTTCTCCTTCCTGTTGATCCCTTCCGCTTCAGGAATGTTGATGAACTGAATGTAGTATTCCGGCCATCCCAATGGGCTGTAGCGAGGGGCCCTGATGGGATAACGATCTAACAGTGTGGGGTAAAGGCGCGACACCAGCCTCGAAGCTGCTGTGGTAATGTATGTGCGGTTGGCTGCCGATCTGTCCGCTCTATCCGAGCCAAGCTCATGACACTCACAGTACCAGCTGTTCCGCAGTGTTATGTTATCGAAGATGAGTGGAAAACGCCAGTCAGCTGGACAAACCGGCCCATCGTCATCCTCGTAATGGTTATTGTACCATTCTTTAGGATATCTAGCATACTCTTCAAAGCTGATGAAGTAATGGTGGCCAGATATAGGCTCGCCAAAGGCAGGATTGGGATGATCCAGGGGGTCTAGGGCGAAGGTCGAGGCCGGTTCGCTGCTATCGCCACCGCTGTTGCTGTCCCTGGGCTCCGGCGAAGTAAAGGAGGTAGTATCAGCGGCGTTCGGGGCTGCAGCGTTTCGGTTGTCGTTGCTGCCTTCTGGCACTGGCCTTGGCTCTGGCGTTGGGTTACGAGCAGCATCGTCGACTTCCGAGACCTCAACATCGTCGTTGCCCACTAGTCTCGACTGCGAGAGTCTCGCAGTCACCTGCGACCCGTCATGTCTGTCTACGTGGTCGAAAGTAACGATCGGATTGGCGTTCATGTCCATGCTCCCAATACTATCCGTGACGGATTGGAGATCTTGATGTGACACATCGACAGCGTCTGATGTATCCGACTCCCGAACCCGCGCCATGATCTGAAAATATGCAATTAGTACCATGAAGCGCGATAACAGATAGCGCAAACATACGGAGTGTGTTGTCGATAGGAGGTTGACGAGGGGAGAAGAGGGAAACGGCAAAAGATGGGCCAGGCATGTACGTGAGGCCCGGCGACACGGGCGCGTTTGCTAGGATGTTCAACACCACCCGAACACCTCGGTGCCGATTCTAGCCTCGCCCACGCCCTACCGTCAATGAGGTCGATTGCCATCCCTTGTGAGATAGACATTCGTACAATGCAGACTTCTTCGGGTGCCTGAAAGGCATTAGACATCCCTATAAATGTGTGGCACATCTCTACGGTCTCCTGGACATCCATGGATGGGTCGTAGAGCTCTACTCACGAGGACGAACCTCTGCTTCAATGTTAAGAACGCTATGGATGCTTAGCTTCGTTATTGCTGCGAATGTCTGAGAATCATTCCTGAACCAGACTGAAGCATGCGTTGCCGCCTGGGTAAACCACGAATGCTGATAGCGTCCGAAGTCCCGCCCGGCGTTAACGATGTTACTAGTAGCCTTGCGGGTAATCTGGCGGCGGACGAGGACTCCTTATAGAAATGATTGAGACCATGCCATCATGCAACGTCATAATTGGCTTTGATGCGGCTTGTCGGTGTTGCGAAGGCCCTCTTGGCCGATCCGATTCCGAAACTACCCATCTGGTTCCGCGACAATGTCCTTGAGCGTATCCCTCCTCGACTCGTCCGGCGGTCCCGCTGTTCTACTAAGAAGCCCCGCACCGAAGGGTGCACGTCCTTCCGCTCTAAGTCTGGCAGCCGCGGCAACAATTCCAGAACGCGATCTGCCTGTCCAAGGTATCGGACAACCCAATTTTGCCAAGAAGTTAGACCCGCGCGACCTGCGGGCATCGGCTGTGGGTCAGTGAGCAAGGACAGCATGTTCGGCCTCACTCGTGGCAGCTGCTTGGACTCTCCATGATGTTCGATCTCCACGTCCCACGCGGCCGTTCAGCGAGCAGGAAGATTGGGGAGCCTTGATGTGCAAGTTACTCTGCCAACTCGTCTTGTCTGAGTTACTTTCCTACAACGAGGTCAACAGGGAGCAGGCGATGGTGCCCCGCCGGAGCGCTCTCCGCAAGCGCTTAGACATGAGGTTGTATGTAGCAACTTAAGTCCCTCCACCACCAGATTCGCCGCCGTGAACGATCTGACACCATTCGCACTCGCGCAGTCCAAATACAGACGTAACAACGGTGTGACCGCTACCACTCCCATCACCAGATTTGCCTGTTCTTAGCTCTCTCCATCCAATCCCCCGATCCCCTATGCGCGCCCACAGTAACCACGACCGTGCTCTGGCAAGGCGCGCCCGCCATATCAATCTCCGAAACGTTTAGCTGCAGCGCTGCGCCTGCCACCTTGCGCCTTTGCACCGCCAGAGGTTCATCGTCTTGTAGCCGTGAAAATGGCGTAGGAGTATGCTTGCCGCCCAAGGATCTATCGGATCCGAAGAATCGGCGCGTTCACGCCGCGTCGACGGCGCGGATTTCTGTGTTCCGGAACAAAGCCCTCGGCAGCAGCCTCAAACTGGGCGAGGCACATCAACGACCTTTCCTCTTTGACCCATCAACCTAGGGGGCCCGATCGTGGGCAGGACCCGATTTTAGCGATTGGTGTTTTACCTCAACCGCAGTGACCACGGATAGCGGATGTCAGCCGTGATACCACGAAGGTGGAACGAGAACTTAGCAACTCGACGTCGCTCGTGCAGGAACATTCCAAGATTACAGAGACGAAACGTCGAGGTGAAAAAGGTGGCCACCTACGAGCTGTGGCCGGCCTGCCGGCGGCGATTGGTTGTCGCTGACAGGGTCAAGGGAGCCTAACTCTGGGCTTAGCAGGTGGCGTGAAGGGGGGGACGGGGGCGAGTGTATGATAGCGGCGTGGACCCAGTCATAGAGAATCCCATATTATGATTTGGCATTGACTGAGAAAGCTGAATCAAACCGACCGCGATGTAGATTCCTCGTCGCCTACTAGACTGGTGAGAAAGGCCTTCGACTGTAACGAGTACAAGAGCACAGTAAAGGATTAAGAGTGCGGCATACTTGGAGATGTCAAATCTGCTCCAGACATCTTGAAACGAAACGTACACGGAGGTAATGTTGATTTTCCCCTCCATCCAGCCAAACAGAATGGGTATGTCCTCCACCGCGATAGCGAGTACCTCCATGTCGTGACCGGTGGCATCGGCTATTATCCTTGCCGCGGAGCCGCGCTGTCTCGAGGACAGTAGAGCGCATGAGTCATAGCGGAGGGGGATCCTGATTTGTTGGATTCGTCCCGTCCAAGGGTGAGAAGGTAGCGGGGCCTTCATTCCGATTCGATTGAGGCCAGTGGGGTGGTACCTGCAACAGCTCCTGTGAGCCGATGATTAGCTGAGAGATTGGGTTAACGACTGAAAGGACCAGACATAGTTAAGTAAGTCAAGTATCCAAGTGATGTGAACAACGAACACCATGTCCACCGACCGGGGAGTCAATGTGCTATGATCTTGACACGGAGTATCTACAGGGGACCCGCGGGCGGTGGACTTGATCCGAGTACTACATACCTAGGTATGTACAGGGCTAACACTGGATCATCGCACGGGGACAGAACCGCATCAATGCTCCTGCCCTAAGTTCTACGATACTACATTCCGGAGAGCTACAACCTCGATGCACGCAATTCATCGTCTATTCGCACAACACCTGCTCAATGGCAATGAGGCGAACAACTTGCGGAATCCTAAATCATCTGACTTTATCGGCGCAGACTATTCGGAGACAAGGCTATCCTGTATACCATTCCGAACTTCCACATGTGGCGCGTAGTCCTGCGGTCCGTGCAGCATTTATTGGAAAGCCTAGGTATGCAAGCCTTCTACGGGGAAAAGATTCGTCATGCAAGGCGCAGAGCAAGGTCATGATACGCGAAGTTGAACGAGCCTTTGGCTTACCAGCTACCAGCTCGAAGAGGCAGAGCGACGCAAGGCTCAGATGCAAATTCACCCAATCTTCGCACATGGGACCCATCCATCCGTCGGTATTTCCATTTTGCGCTTCTTGCCGTGGCTATGCCTGCCCTTGCTAGTCCGATCTACCCGCGAAACACCCAGATCGACGCAAGTCCGCCCGCTGACCATGCCTTATTTCGTATCTCGGGGTCCTTCCGCACCTTAGCCTTCGTAATCATTCACTCTACATGAGGATACTCGGATCCGTACGGCAGTCTGATGGCAGCATGGCGGCTACGGCGTTGTTGGATCTGGCAGGTAAAGGTGGCGGTCTGGATGTTCAGTACCGCCGCGGCGGCGGAGCTCGGTGACATGCTGGGATTCAATCGCAAGCCACGATCTTAGAAGTGTTGAAAGTACAGCCAGACCACGGACTCGATGACTGGTGGGGCACAGGCTGTAAGACCTTTCCAATAGGTAACGCTTCCCGCACAGTCGCCGGAGATTTCGCCGAAGTTTCAATCTGCGGATCAACTTGCTGCAAGCATATCAAGTCCGTACCTGCAGGTACAGCGCTTGGGCTTGGCGGTCATGGGATTACAGTTGGAACAGTGTGGTCTTCGTTTCATGTGAAGTTAGCTCGTCAAAGATGGCTCGGTGGGAGTTCTGCATACGTCAACTGGCTGATCAGGCTGTTCGCTTCTGAGCCGTCTGTCCGTCAAATCAACGTACGTGATTGCAGTAGGTATCTGAACCTCCTGAGGAACTACTGATTATCGTCCTCGCTTGCGTGACGGCGACTCAGTAAGGTGGAGCAGTCGCTCGAATGTTCACCAATCCTTCTTGCCGCACTCGCACCTCCGGGCCAAAATTTCACGCGTTCCCAGAGCAACTTGATGAGCACCGATCATCGTCATTGACTCTTGCAGGAAGGCCAGAAAAACATCTTACAGCATTGTCCGCGCATTTCCGCGGTCCTGACAAGGTATGTGACACCATGGGCTGATGGAGAACGAATCCTTTCCAGGGGTCTCTGACACGTTCTCGGTTCACAGTAGCCAGATAGACGATTCCGAAACAGGGCCCAGGCCGGAAGCGCGGTGCCGCCCAGTCCCGATCGACATAGAATTGATAGATTTGGCCACCGGATTAGGCCTGTCACCAAGCGATCCAGCGTTGTAGCATCGAGTACTGGTACAAGTAGTGTGCATGGGCGGAAATCTAGACAAAGGGGGGGGCTTGCATGCGTCTGTAGGTTGGTGTCGGCAGTACCTGGTTGACTGGTCCGGATTGGCGGATGGTCTTCGATAACCTTTATGCAGCTTCTATGGCGATGAAGCAATGGTTCATCTAAGTCCTGAACTAAGGTATTAGTTGAGCGATGGAATCCTCGGCGGGAGGTATATGGTAGATAAAGCATACCAAATGATGAGAAGTCCTCTCATGACCACACCCGCCCTTTCAGTGTCCGAGTGCGTGGGCCTTGGCTGAAGTGCCCAAGTGCACTCCGGGACTGCGCCCGTCAGTTCCCCGTGCTGCGAGTGGATGCGGTGATGCGGGTGGTGTCCATGCCCACACCATATTATCAGCTCCCATTCTTGCGCCGTCGTCACCCTGCTCTAACGTCGCTGCAGTTGTACAGTCTCGTCTTCGTCCTGTAAGCAAGGGAGTACTCGTCGGTCTTGATTACAGCATGGTGCGATCAATCGTGTCGACCTTGATTACATGACCAGCGTGAGATTGTGCCAATCATGTGACCGCAGTTACCGTTCCGGTGCCCTCGAAACGCAGGCAGAAACTGATATTCTAATAGATCCCCTCCGATACAGCGAATCAGGTTGGCGTCATCATTCTTCGTAATGCGCGAGAATTGGTTGCACATGTCCTACGTATGGCAATATGTAACGGTCGGTGCTCAATCGAATTGGTGTCCTGATAGCAAAGGTGTTCAAAATGCCAGGCATCTCTCTTCCACCCCACCTGGCCTGCATGTGAGGACTTCGTTCCCTCTCACACAGATGCTTACCTGGGTAAGAGCTGTGTCTAGTAGTGCTCATTGGCTACCTAGGTAGTTAAACTTCAAGTTACCCGGCACTTGTTTAATACTCGCTTGCCCACACGTGCGTACCATCTCACTCGCGCCGCTCGATCGCCATCCTAAACGCTGAGTTCATTCAAGACAGGCATCTACTCTTATTTCTCACCGCGCACCGCATAGCCGATGCACGGTGCATCACCGCGTCTTAAAAATTAACACCAAAAACATTGAAGATAGGACCCGATCGGATTTAACTTTGATGAATTTACGCCCTCGCCTTTCTTGCCCGGTTGTGCCATCGTGCAATGTGCCAGTCTACAACGCTACCTGTAGTGGGGAGGAGCAAGGGGAGGCGGTGTAACGACATCAACTCAACTTGCTCGCTTGCATGCCTGTAGCGGAGCTTGCTATACTGGACATCATACAGAGCCACTGCACCTGTACCTTTCTGTCCTTGTCTGCTGCAGCTTGCTCGTTAGACATGGTGAGTCCGATGAACCCAAAACCGCCGACCTTCAATATTCATTCCGTTTCTAGCCCGCACTCTTGCTTGTTTGAGAATCTCCTACATTTTGACGGGGTTCCCATCGGTAGCCGTTTGGTGGCGCAACCATGCGGGCACAAAGCAACTCTCCGTTCCTCGCAAGCTTCCACGCTACGTATCATTTCGGGTCCAAAACGAAGGACTGCCCAACCAGCTCGTCATTATTTAGTAGACCCCAGTCAGCCCCGGAATATTACTCTGGAAGGACGCTTCGTCCGCACATCCTCCTGATGAGAAAAAGAAGAAGAAGAAGAAGAAGAGGAAGAAGAGGAAGAAGAGGAAGAAGAAGTCAAAGAGTAACGCCCGATTCCGTGCTCAGCTTTCTCCGCTGTTTGGATTTGACTTCGAAATCCCTATCGTTGTCGACAGTGGCCTCGGCAAGGAAGTTGACTGAGGTTACACATACACGGCGAGAACTTCGCCGGTGTCGAAGTTATCGATCTCCACAACCTTAATCGTGACATCGAAGTTGCCGATTTCCACAACCCTAACCCCGACATTGCACAAGCCCTTGGCCTCACGACTCCCTTCAGCCAGGACGAACATGTCGTGCTCATCAAACTCGGCTACAAGCCTAGTGTGACCGACGGTTCGATTGGATCGGACTTCTGGGCTTACATCGAGCCTGGTCCCTTCACCGAGCCGATCAATAACCTACGTAAGGTCTTACAATTTCTCGAAGGTGATAACTACACCGAGCTCTGCCCAGGTGGATCGCCCCACGAGACTTGGAGGGATACATCACCAACCTCACCACCCGAGTCGCTAAGTCCATCCGCTACGAGTACGGGCGCCCCTCCATTCACTCAACTTCTCCTCCACGATGGCATGAATCGCCAGCTTGGCTAAGAGGGCAAAGTCCCCGACGATCCTAACCTGGTCAATAATGCACACACTGCATACCGGGACTCTACGCAATATCTCGTCCGCCACATTCTTGCGTACATCGAGCAACTCAAACTTGCGAAGGATAAATCGGATGGGCCCTTCCCCAGCCGACTGCGCCTCTTGGAAGTTCTACTACGGATGTACCCCAATTGTTCATTGCACTGCTCTTCAAGAACGACAACAGCACGAAGCTCAAGCCTGGCGACGCCGTCAAGGTGTGTCTCGACATGTCCAGTAACTCTCGGAGCGCGATCACCCCGGTCAAGCTGTTTCTAGAAGCGAGTTTGCCGTCATTGGAGACATCCCAGTCATACTCCACCCACCATTCATCAACAACCCTTACACCCTCTTGAGCACGGGTATTGGGCGGAAGCCGAGTCGAGCCCGAAAATTGTATTGCCTTCACGAATCAGCAGACTACGGACATCATTTAAGCAAAACAGCGGGTTGTTGACATCTTAGCTATGCCTTTTATTATCGGATGGTCACTTCGCTGTAACTAAGCAATACCCACTTCGCGCATAAAGTATGGTTTTCCATAGCAAGGATCTGTTTAACCAAGACTATAACTATCGCGAACTCTTGAGCGTCCTGACCGCCACGCATCCATTTACTGCTCCCGAAGTGCGATCTCTCCCAGCTCCTGGTTAACAAGTTTGGTCCTAAGGCGCTTAATGCTTATTGTACGAAGACATATACGTTACTCAGTCCCCTACAGTGGAATGGCTTCGAACAATTCCGTAGCATGCCCGGAAACCTCGTTCTGGTTCAATGGCGTAGGCTATACTAGCAAGACTACAATACTTAGGCTTATTTGTAGTATCTTTTATAGCTTCTCGTCTCCTAAGCTGTGTGCATGTCGTTGGTTCGTTGCTTCTAATACGAAGGTTAATAAGCATTTATAAAGCCTTCTTAAATTTTTATCTTGAATACGTGACGACTACAAGATCGATAAAGCTGCAATGGTTATTCGCGGAGTCTACTATGGGGACAGAGTTTGCCGCCGCTCGCAAGGATCTCTACGAGGAGCACACGGCAGCGACTAAAGACACTCGCGCAGTCACGACAATGTCGATTTTGCAGAGTTGTCTACAACCGCCCACCTTAACTCAACCTACCACGACCACCATAAGATCATGTACCCGGGAGTCGAGGATCCTCACTTAGAAATTGCTAATTTAATCTCCACTTACGATACTAACTGTGATACTAGCGTCCGCGATGCCAATAGCAATAAGTCTCCTCACGCCGATCTAGATTAAAATGGATAGGTCCGGTATCTCACTCTACTCGATCAAAACAGGCGCGGGGACTGGGATGATAAGAAGCGCTCTATCTTCATAGCACAGTTTTAAGCACTCGCGCTCACGATTAAGAAGGAGACCGATATCATTATGACTGCGCTGGATAAACATACCTACTGGAAGGCTATAGGCGAGCGCAAACATGATATTGTCCTCACTGATGAGGCCGTAAGCTGCAACGAGTTCGTCTCTCTCTTACCCGTGATTGTGAACCCAAAGGGCTTCACAGCAGGAACCGCCGTTGCTGGCGATCTGCTAGCTCTCCCAGCTAAAGATCAAGGCTCTCGGGCGGGAATATACGGCCTGAAGAACAATCGGCTTACCTTGCTCAGCAACGTCGATCCCTTCTCCAGCAACGACTTTAAGCTGGATACGCCTCCGTTCTCCTTACAGGATGCTGGTGCTGCAATAACAATGTCCTTAAGATCAACAGAGCCATCCATTATCATCATCTCACTATAGACCGCAACTGCGGTGACGCCGTCTGGATCAAGAGGATCCAAGACGTTGTTCAGAGCATGTATAATATCGCCGCAAACGACAATATCATGTAAGTCGACGTTCTGGGCGCCGAAGCCACCAGCGTGACTAGGGAGGCAGCATCTACAACCTCGAGACTTAGCCGTCACGATTGGCTTGTGATGGCCTTGCTTGCTAACATGATTTATGGCAGCGATATCCTCATTACCATCCCTTATAGCTAACGGAAGCCGTTATCTCTAAGACTCTGTTAACCATCTTCTTGGATATGTTACTACGCCCTGCATCTCCCCAGATTAGACCATAGCTAACTATCGCATCCTCTCGCCTCACGCCGAGTAGATCCGTGATATCACAGTTGTCATCTTCGACACCAGCATAGGTATGGAGCGCAAGGTCGTGATTGCGGATCTAGCTAACACCGCCCGTGGATCAGTCCACCTGGACAACCGTCTCTCCACATCAACCCACTTGATGCGCTCATTGACGTCGACATCCACGTCCACGCAGAATTGGAAACCTGGATCGATCTAAACCGCTGAGCCGATGTCAAAGATCCTGCTCAATATAGCGGACTGCGACATCGAATAGTCCACTTTGAAATTCTCTTAGCCGCCCTTTGCAACTAATTTTCGCCATGTAGAAATCCCTCTTGGAGTTGCAATGACTCCGAATTGCCTTCGTTGTGGAAAGGCAGGCGCCACAGCCTGACGGACCTCGTCTGTACAGCTGCGAGCCTTCAGCAACGTCGCGAGCATGTCCCTTGATCATCGTAGACGAAATGCTGTGCGCAGGAGATATCGAGCTACATCCTCGAGCAACGCCCATCTCCGCGTGAAACGTATGACTCGAAAGCCCCTCGTTTGGAGTGCAATCAACAGGACATACTGCAGCATCCTGGGGTGCGCAGCATTCGTCCACCCTTGATAACCATCGGCGGAGACACCCGGTGCGGATCTATTGAGACAGTGACTTGTCGTCATCGCAATACGCCGAAGTACGACGGCGATTGTCCAGACCCTGGAGCAGGGCGGGAACTAACCGGAAGACCTCAATTTCCCGGCCACGCTGTCGTCTGTTAAGACCAGGTTCGATGTCGGAACTGCGGGCACATTGTGGAGTTGACCGTCCGGAAGACCTTGACCTTCAAGCTACGATGGTGTTCGCAAAAGCTATAGGCTGGGTCCGATGTCAGAACTGCACCGCAGCACATGATGGAACTTACTGCCCGGAGACCTGGATCTCCAAGCCACGCTGGCATCTGCAGAAGCTCAAGTCTGGGTCCGATATCAGGATTGCACCGCAGGACATGGTGGAACTGACTGTCCGGAAGCCCTGGATCTCAAACCACGCTGGCGTCTGCAGAAGCTTAGGTCTGGACTCGATGCAAGGATTGCGGAAGCTCGAGACTGAGTTCGGTGCCAGGACTACGGACACATGCTGGAGCTGACCATCGACTGTAACCACATGACGTATTTCAGGAGGCTTGTGTTGATTGCATGTGGAGTCTTAACCGCAAAGACCCTGAGCCTCCGTGACATAGAGGTAATCGAATCCCGCCACCCGATCCGGTGACTCCTTGCTGCTTTTGACGAGGTGTCCGTTGCCAATGCGTGCGGCGGTTTTGGTTGTTTCAAAACGACAAGTTTGAACGTATGCACTGAAAACTGCACACGACTCGGTCTGCTTTATACCTTGATAGCCAAGTGACGTATCATGGGAATTGCACGTACGTACGGGCCCCCTTCGGAGCACAGGCACAGACGCGGATGGGCAGATGTCTTTAGTTTACGCGGATAACCCTACAGGTATTTACCTACCTAGGCACGCCGTAATAAGACGCGGCGGTCCCTCTTCCAAGGTTGGCACGCAACGTAGTTGCAATTACCCATGGCCGACGTCTTCGCGCGATGATCACGGATGCCAGAACATGCCGCCGCGTCTCCAGCATAGCTGCGCCCTTGTGAGGTGTCCCATATATGCAGCATCCGTCGCCCAGGAGGAGTTGAGAAGCGAAGCGGCGGCATCAAGGGGTGCACTCAACTTCTGTCCAGCAATCCTCGACGCGGGATTGGAGCGTAACAATGCTGTTCTTTTACCGGACAAAGACCTACGTAAGGATGACAATCGATAAAATATTGCGAGGAGGCACCTTTATCAGCTGGTAACAAAGACTTTTTGTTGATTACACGTATGCAGTCCCCTACTTCAGCTGCGACTCTCGTTTCAATGACCAACTCCTCAGCTGGCTTTGAACTGCCATCCCCTCTTCCAAACAGCATTGCTGAAGTATCCTCATGGACTGGCGGAATTCCATGATGAGTCGTACGACCTATACTGGATGAAGAGTTACAGCGCCATCGACATACCTCGCAAAGCAAGAGCCACAGCGCCATCAACATACCTCGCAAAGCAACAGGGAAACCTCGCCCTGAGTCGTACGACCTGTACTGGATGAAGAGTACAGCACCATCAATATACCTCCCAAAGCAACAGGGAAACCTCACTTTCCTCTCACGTCATCCGTTAATTCCGTGCTGAGGTGGTGGACGTGACGAAACGCATGTCCCAGGCTCTCGCACTGAACCTTGTTGAGGCAGACACTCTCGCAGAAGATGGAGACGCCTTGTTCCGAATAGGCTTCTCGGTGCTGTTACGATAGCTCTACCATATTACTCAAGGATGCGATCCCATCCTCAGCCTTACGTCGCCGCCCTAAGCCGGGAAGACGTCTTCACGTAAAGAGGCTGGAGGTGGCCGGTTCGAGACGTCATTCCACACGCACCATAGAAGGGAATGGGCGCGCATCGCTTCCATGTCCAGAGCAACGCCCGCCATGATGGCTGACGAGACAATGGTCTCACTGCGTGTTTACGGGCCATAAGAACAACACAATCGTCGATTGAAGCTGCATCCGAACAGCGAAGACCGAGGCGCTACCGCCTCCACCCTCCACCCTTAGCCTTCCACTCTTAGCCCTCCACTCTGCACTCTCTCGTCTTCCTCTGCTACCTGTAGCAACCTCCACCAGCTACCGATGGGCTGCTCCACCACGATCCCGCCGCACCGCACCGCCTCAGTCGACTGCAGCATCTTCCCGCGAAGTCTAGCAGATAGATTGCAGTTGTCTTTCCCTCATACCTCCACAGTCCTGTCAGCTCTTCCGACACACCCAGCAGCCGAAAATCCATCCCCCGGGACCGCTTGAACAAAACATTTTGCCCTCGAGGCTTCCTGACGAGAAAAGCGAATGCAGGTTTCGGAGCTACTCTACCCACCGCCATGTCGCGAACGTTTGAAAGATGGCGAGGATCAGTAGCCCGGCTTTCAGGTCGCGTGGCCCGGGGGAATTTGGCAGAGTCGAAGCCATGGAAGGGTTATAATGGA
>NW_028239882.1:0-10000 GCF_047967505.1 Dipteris shenzhenensis | reverse complement strand
TCCAAGGGTGGCGAGCTGTGATACGGGAGCGTAGTGCATGTCAGATTTCCTTTAGTCCATAAGGAACTTGTGGATGGTTGTCCGATGAGTTGCGAGATTGGATGCATTATGTCTTTGTATGCTTTGTGAGCTTGAGCTCAATCAGTGAGAGCTTGTCTTGAGTTGTGTAATCCACTAGGTTCTTTTTGAGTTTCTTTAGCTTCCAGAGGAAATGTGATCAGAGTGTGAGTTGTATCATAAGGTATATGTAGAGACAATGATGTTGTATGAATGCCTTTTGCCTTGTGATTGTGTTGTTCGGGTGTTTTAAACGTGGATGAGGGTGGCTGTGAAGGCGGATTAGGCTCTACTGCTTTTGTCCATCCAGCGGGAGTTGCAACAAGATACAGATAGGATTCCCATGCCCGGTAATCCCATTGGTGATTTTTGGAGGCAATATCCAAAGATGTAGTCAAGAGGAGGATGGGACACCTCAAAAATTCCAATGAGTATCTACCAAGCACAAATCACTCCAGACATCAGCATCAAATTGGAGCCATAGCCTACTTGGCATAGACCAAAGTTGCTCAATGAAAAGTATCTCCTTGAATACATACAAGCTCCATCTTTCTTTCGCACACTTCCCATATTTGATGCAATTTGCTACCGGTGGGATGCCAATCATCATGATCCAGATAATGCAAATGCTTCTCAAAATTGGCCATTAATCAATAGAAACTCTAAAATCAAATGGACAAGCCAGGAAAGACTCATCAAAGTCTTTTACAAACATGCATCAATTATGCAAGGCAGTTATGACAAAACACTAAAGGAAAGTGCAAAATACAGTGAAACCTTAGCAGTCATCCTAGAGGTATCCCTCACCATTGATGACCATTGGCCCAACCTCAGCTTCAATCCAAATCAACGGATGGATGCTCAAACAACAAGTTGCCTCTTTCAAACAGCCATATCTCTTCAAGGGCGTTATGTGTGTTTGTTTGAAGAAATGGTTGACATTGACTTCTTAAAAACTGAACAAGCAATCTACGATGTTCGTGGATTACAAGGAAAAGATCGACAACAAGCTCGCTTCATCTATCATTGCCATCATCTTTACCATACACTCATTGGGTAAAGACAATCGTAGCACAATATCATCTATAGACTCAACCATAACCCAAGGACAGGTAATCAAATCGGTCAAGGGGAGTTGTTAACCCTATGGCAACAAGGGCCATAAGTGTAGTCTAGGAGAATAACTATGAGAGCATTGTGTGTGTAGAGTAGCGGCAAAGCTCCCCTTGTATTATCTTGAGCCTGCAAGATGGTATGATAAATTTCAAAGGCTGAGGATCGCCAAAATCCTCTCTAGAAAAGATCTAATCATACTTGCAAAATCAAGATCTAGAGAGAGAAATACTAAATCTAGAGAGAGAAAGACAAATCCTACACTTTCTAAGGTCCCTCCACTTTGTGTAGAGACCCAAAAGGTCCCCCCACTTTGAATAGAGACCCAAAAGGTCCCCCCAAAAAGTGGAAGGACTCCTTCCAAAAGGTCTCCTACAAAAGAGGTCCCACCACAAAGGTACCTACGGATTGTGTAGAGACCAACATGTATAAATATCTCTCAATGGAATGAAGCTCCGACTCTTTGGGGTTCAGTTTTCAAGCTCACTATTGTGTTCATGCGATTGATCTCCATTGCGCCCATGCTCTCTTACACTATCATGTTCTAGCATGCCCTTACCCTTGCACTCTCTACCCTTGTACTCCTTCTTCCTCCTCCTTCCTCCCTCATCCTTCTCCTACATCTCCTCCTCCCTCCTCCTCCTCCTTCCTCCTCCTCCTCCCATCTCCTCCTCCTTCCTCCCTCCTCCTCCTCCCTCCTCCTCCACTCACCTCTCTCTTCCTCCTCCTTCCTTGTCCCTCCTCCTTAGACCTTCCCCCTCAAATCCGTGAGGGAAACTAGCTTTCCACTCCTCAACCTTGGACTCCTCCTAAACCCTGTAACCCCCTCTGAACCCTGGAACTCCTAGTTAGCTCTCTCAACCCTATCCCCCTTTCGAACCCTGAAATCCCCTTCTAAACCCTTGAACTCACATGGAGGTGAGAGCCTCCATCAATCATTATAATTAAGCCCTCTTTCTCACCCATGCATGCATGAGATCTACTTTCCATGCTTTAGCCTACACCTCTCACCAGATAATGACCCGAGGACCTATGCTACACTTGTGAACACCTATGCTACAAGTAACGACATCAGTGTAGGTGACCAACACCCTCAAAACCTGCACTTGGGAGAAATAGTGACAACAATATCCCTCACACACTCCAAAACACATGCCACAAAGAACAGACAAGAGTTCAATATACCAATTGATTTTCTAATACCATATTGAAATAGATTATAGGATCTTTTAGTGGAGAAACAAATAATACCAACAATATGTGTAATCAATACTACACTCTCAAAGTTAGAGAAAAGTGGTTACTATATAAGAGACCCAAAAGTGGTATAATAGCTAGGAACATAGCTCAAGGTCACAAGACAAAGTCTTTAAGAAGAAGTAGAGACAACCATACATTCTAGCACAAAGAGTATGCCACTAACACTATAAATTATGATAAAATAAGTTGATTACTACTATTTATTGAAGATGGCTTATTTAATGGATAGGGTCATGGATAAGTTTCTATAATTGTGTTGATTCTCTAAACTAAAACACTGAGAGAAATAGCAAATTATAATCAAAATTAATCCAAACAGATCCTTCAAAATAATGCACACTCACCAATGTCAAAGTGCATGCATATCCTCTATCAATGCATGACCTTTGTCCTCACCTTGCCAGTCTGTAAGTGCACAATATATACATGTCTATGTAAGGCTAGAGGCTTGAAGGTGGTTGGTTGTGAGATCAACTCATAAACTTGGCATGTGTAATTTCCTCATCATTTCATGGTAGTACCTCATCACTTGCCACCCCTTGTATCTCATGCCCCCCCCCCCCCACACACACACATGGTTGTCAAGCTTGTGTCTAAGCCTCTCTTGTTACGTGCAGAGTTGTTTGAGCCTTCTTTTAGAGCCCTCACAATGCGCCACATACTTGATTGAACAGTTCACATTTAAAAACATTAAAAAAAGAATAAACCTACCCTATTGCCTTGTTTTCCTCCTCTCTCTCTCTCTCTCTCTCTCTTTATGCTTCCATATTTATTTTTGCGAGTAGGGTAGTATCTTTTCTAGAAAGGTCTCCAACAATTTGCCTCCATAGAAATGGGAACTTTTTAAAATTTTCCCTTCTTGAGATGGATATCCAAAAGTTTCACCTTCTAAGTTGACATTGACTAAATGTGTTGGCTCCATAAAACAATTTCTTTGCATGTATGTAGATCATTGATCCATTGGCTCAATTTCTTTGCATGTATGTAGATCATTGACCCATCGGCTCAATATCGCAAAGACAATAACAGACTCTTCATAAGCTTTTTCTATATAGGATTCAACCTATCACATTTTCACATATAAACATAAAACCTTGACTTAGATCCGTTGTCTACACACATGATTGGTTTTATTATGATTTCTTGATTTTCCATAATTTCTACATGCAAGCACACACATATATATGTATGAACGTACGTATGTCTATGCGTGCATATGTACGTACATTGTGTGTGTGTGTGTGTGTGTGTATATATATAGATTAAAAAGTCCCATCAATAATTGAGCCATACAATTAATTACATCAATTGGATAAAAAGTAAAAAAAGGGGAACATATAAGGAAAAGATGTTTGAGATGTCTAAAATGAAAATTGAAATAGCTAGAGTTTGCAAAAATATCCACCAAAATTAAGAACAAGGTTACCTACGACCATCCAAACAAAATAGGTGTTAGAACACCATAGTAACATTTGGGTACATAGTAATGCATGTTTTTCCAAGCTTGTTATCGCTTTGCCTAGGAATATAGAAAACCATATGTATTCCCTATGGATTCTTGGATAATTTATATATTTTTTTAAAAGTTTAAGTCAGAAGTGAAGTTTTTAAAAAGTCACAAGTGGAGTAAGGAGCAAATGAGTACTCGCGTGGGTTGAGAAGGGATTAGTGGGGATTAGTGTGCTTGGTGTGTGGGGTGGTTAAAAAGAGAGTGTAAATGGAAGATTTCACGAGGGGTACATAAAAGAATAATTCAAAATTGGGAAAGCATACGTGTGTGTGTGTGTGTGTAAAGAAATAAGTGTTTGTGTGTGAGATACATTTACTAATCAAAATTATTTTATGTGTGTGTGTGTGTGTGTGTGTGTGTAAAGAAATAAGTGTCTGTGTGTGAGATACATTTACTAATCAAGATTATTATGTGTGTGTGTGTGTGTGCCCCACACCCAACCCATAGAGTAAGACCACATGGTGGGGAGTAAGCCCACCATGTGAAACTTACTCCCCACCTATTGATAATAAGTGAAAAAAAGTGGATCTATATGATAAGTGTCAAAATGAAAAAATGATGCCAATAGTAAATACGTACACCACTTCTGCAAAATCAATATAACGGTTAGTAAAAAATACGGCAAATCATAAAATGACTATGGCTTATCCATGCTAAAGAATTAGGGCCAATGGATGTGAATTAACTGTATGGCACTAGCCAGACCAAAGGCTAGTTGGAAATCAAAGTGTGTGTTTAGATTAAAAAGTCCCATTAATATTTAAGCCATACAATCAATTCCATCAATCATGGATAAAAAGTAAAAAAAGGGGAACATATAAGGAAAAAATAATTGAGACATCTAAGTTGAAAAATGCAACAACTAGAGTTTGCAAAAATTTCCACCAAAATTAAGAAATTTTAATAATATTTAGTTTGACAAACACAATATTGACAAAAGATGTCGAATCGTCAGGCAGTCCAAGTTCCCAGGTCATGGTCCACTTACCTGCCACCATCCAAACACCACCATCCAAACAATCTAGGTGTTAGAACATCATGGTTATGTTTAGGTAGACAGATAATGCCTGTTTTCCCTGACTTGTTATCCCTTTACCTAGGAATATAGACAACCATATAGATTCTTAGATAATTTTTATTTATAAAAAAAAGTTTAAGTCAAAAGTACAGTTTAAGTCACAAGTGGACTAAGGAGCAAATGAGTGCATGAGTTGAGAAGGGATTAGTGGAGGTATGGGAGGATTAGTGTGCTTGGTGTGTGGGGTGGTTAAAAAGAGAGTGTGAAGGGGAGATTTCGCGAGGGTACATAAAAGAATAATTTATAGTTGGGAAAGTATACGTGTGTGTGTGTGTGTTTGGAATTTTTTAGTTATCTGCATTCCCTAGTGACTTGTAAACATTTTCACTTTTCTAGTTTTCAGCTACCCTCCTAGCTTTTCCCAGGGGCCTACTTGTAATGTTTTTACTTTTGTACTTCATGGTGGGTTTTCACCTCTTCTGAGGTTTCCCACAGAGAAATATAAGCTTTCACTTTAAAAAAAGTGTATGTGTGTGTGTGTAATAAGTGTCTATGTGTGTGAGATACATTTACTAATTAGTTTTTTATTTTTATTTTGTGTGTGTGTGTGTGTGTGTGTGTGTGTGTGTGTACATGTATACATACATACATATATATATACATTTACACATGTGTATATATATGTGTGTGTGTGTGTGTGTGTGTGTGTGTGTGTGAATATATTATATATGTGTGTGTATATATATAAATACATACATATATAGATAGAGAAAGAGAGAGAGAGAAGGTTTAAAAAAGGCATAATTGTAAGGAAAGTCAAAATAAGGGGGTATTGTTTGTGTATGAGAGAGAGAGAGAACAATAAGAAGCCAAATGTGAAGGGGCTCTATGTGAAGCTTCTCTTGCAAGGTGTGTGGGCATGAAGTTCTTTAGGTATATAAATAGGTAGATGTAACATGCTGATAAATAATTAGGAATTTAGCGGGTGTAGAGAGAAGTGGAGGGGGATAATTTCAAATGTAAAAGCATTTCTAATGTGTAACTAATTAGTGCAAATGTCTCATTGAAATGTGTGTGTGTGTGTGTGTGTGTAAAAGCATAACATGTGTGTGTGACTCTCTCTCTCTCTCTCTCTCTCTCTCTCTACACACACACACACATATATGTATATATGTATGTATGTATGTATGTATGTATGCATGCATGCATGCATGTATGTATGTATGTATGTATACATACATACCTGTCCTTTGATTTGTTGCATTACACACACTCTTTTCCCACCCATGCTCCTTTACTAAATTAGACTATTCTTACACACCCACTTGCAAAATACATACCTACTTAGCCCCCCCTAACCCCTACTTAACCAACTGTCTTTACTTACACTCTTGCTCCTTCCACTACCATGCACATCATCCTGGCCATTATGGCACCCTCTTTATTAAACTGCTTATCTTCACTCTTCTTCACTTCATTCACAACTCATCTTTTTGTGCTCCACGATTGGCCAAAGATGGTTGGCATGATTCCCTTGCCTTTACAAGCCTCCAGCTTTTGTCTTGCTCTATTCGTCTGACCTCTCTTTTGAGCTGTTGCTGTGGCGCCTCGCTTGGCAATGGCTACCCTTCTCGTTTAGGTGCACAAAACACTTCATCTTTCTTGACTTTGTTGCATGCCCACTCTTAGGACTCCCCTCTGTACTTCATTGGCAACTCCTCTTTGTTTCCTCTGTGTTGTTGTTCCTTGCCCATTTGACTACTCCTCTTGCTTGGGTGCTCTTGCTCATTGTCTTGCTTGTAATGACTATAGCAACCTTTGTTGCAAGCTTTTGTCCTTCCTCAATTACGTTGTCAATGCTCCTATTGGCTACTCAGGTGTCCCTTTGCACTCTAGCCTCTCCAGCTCATTGCCCACTCCCTATTTCTTCCTCTCAGGCTATTGCTACACTCTTTTGGTGATCATGCTCTACTTTTCTTTTACAGGTACTCACGCGATTCATTTCGAGTCTTTCTATCTCACCACTTGCTAGTTTTTCTCATATTGCGACCCTCTTTCTAGTTTTTCTCTTGTTATGACTACTTAGGACATGCCTCTCTAGATTGTGGGCTCTTCGTCAACTCCCACATTGTCTACTCTATAGCTTTCTTTCTCTACAAGCTTGATCACCACCTCAAAGGCTCTACTTATTTGCTCAACACTTCGTTCCTAGCTTTGCTTTTTGGCTCATGGCCACCATTCTCTCTCATTGATTGCCACCTCACATGTTCCATTTACTACAATGCCTTACGTTCTTATTACAAGAACACTTCATGCTCAAACGCTCCTTGCATTGGCTGCCTAAAGATTCACTGAAGTTTATGCCTCCCTTTTGCTTACTTTTCATGTACCTCTTCTCCTTCCCTACGTTCCCTTCCCCTTGTGTTTGTCGACTGTCAGGCTCAAGTGCTTAGTGTTTCATCCCTTCATGTGTGTGTGTGAGAGAGAGAGAGAGAGAGAGGCGCTAAAAATGTGGAGGATTTCTAGAAGCAAAATAGCAAGTGGATCAATAAAAAATCACGATTTTTTGATGGATCAACCTTTATTGCATGCTTAATAGTGATGTGATGAAAAGATGGGTGACAAGATACGAGGATGCAAAGGCAAAAAGACAAGGAGAAAGGGCCCTCTTTCGTACACACCACGGATCTCATGTGCCATACCCTTAGCATCTAAGGGCACTTCCAAAGGATATTCATGTGGATTGGCTACTTGACGAAATGGAGAGGGTAGAGAGAGGCAAGGGGATGCATATCACAATAGAAGAATGGGAGTATGCTAGGGGATGCATAACAAGGTCAGTATATAGAATGTTATGCATAATTAGTTAGGAGATTTCAACAATTTAGATTGCTTATTTAATTGATTTTGTCTTGGGGTAGTGTACTAAGTTCAATGCTATATGGTGTGAGGGCAAGCATTTTCTAACACAATGGATTGATGATAAGAGAAACACACAAGATTGTGGCATCATTGCTAGCTTTGAGGGAGCCAATGGAGCCATGGATGATTATTGTGGCATAATCCAAGATATTATTAAGCTTGACTTTTGACGCTTCTTTGTTATGTTTTGGATGTAAAGTGGTTTAAGGACATGGTGGAAAGAGGCCCTAATGCAACAATCAAATGCCATGCAAGTGGCTTTGTAACTATCGACTCCACAAAGTTTTGGCAAAGTAAGAAGGACACACTAGTACTACCGCAACAATGTGAATAGGTATTGTACACACTTATGAAAATACTCACTTTTAAATATTTGATACCTTCGACACAAGGAAAATAACATGATTGTATTTGTGTTTGAATTAGGTTGTCTATCAACCAATGGTGGATAATAATAGGTGGTGGCATGTCATACCTATTACACCACGTTCCAAAGTGATGTATAGTACATTTACTAATATGGAGCGTATGGAGGATGATCTTGGCCATGGAGGTGATGATGACCATGATACGAGAGAAGAGGATGATCATGAGATAGGAGATATAGATATTGAGTCCATTACCCATGAGGGGACGAGCCTACCATTGGTGATGGTGATTTCCATGAGCACATGAGTGGCACAAGTAGTAGTGGGCTGATTGTATTTGTAGATCTCAACATTGGTTTGGATTTTGAAGTAGATAGTTTGGCAAGGGTTGATCTCATTGAGGATGAGATTGAACTGTACCTATCATTGATATTGGCAAAACTATTTTACATATTGTCTCATTCTCCTCACCTCACTTAATTTTTGTATATGTGGGTTTGCCAAAAAGCACTGATATTTTTGTTAAAATTATGTGCTTTGGTAATCATGGGCACTGTTTGGAAAGAAGTGATGTATATTTATTAGCCTACACCAAAATCTCACTTTTTGTATTCTCTATTTTGCATCTAAATCCACATCTAAATTCGCATCTAAGTCACAGTGCAGACGTGCTAATAGACACACAAATAGATGCGCTATTAGATGCACTATTAAATGCATCTGCATTTTCACTATTCTAGTAGTGCCTATAGATGAGCCTGCTATTTTGTGCATCTATCAAGCATGTCTATAGTTGCTTTATCTTGTTGTGCTGTATTGGAAGGTCATAGGAAGAGCCCATAGGGACCCTTTTCAGCAATCGTAAAATTACATTTTTCATAGTAAGAAAACTTTCGTAGCAACTATGTTTACCTTTTAAGTCACTAAATGAGTATCTCAATAAATTTTTAAAGTGAGAAATTTTATGTATTAATTTTGGATTGCTATAGTTATGGCCAATTTTCTAAATTGACAAAGTCACTAAGGTACCAAGTTGATGTCACTAAGCGACTCTTTTGCCTCTTATGAAAGTCACTCACGAGCTTCTGATGGTGTGTGCTGGCCAATTTTCTAAATTGACAAAGTTAATCAACTACTACGTCGATGAAAGTCACCAAGAAACTTTCAACCATTATTTTTTTGAAAGAAATCCTAGAAACCAAGGCGTTCATCTGCACTGGCTTCCCATTTGTAGTACTCCTCATTGTTTGTCATCATACTAGGGCCTCACTATTTATGCTCCTTCTCCTTGCTCTCCTTGCCACCTTCTCCGAGTACCTTCCACCTCCATGCCACTTGCCCTTGCTTGCTACCTATGCAATGGATCCTTCTAGCCCAAACTTTGATTTTCTTATGATAATTTGAGGTTTTCTTCGTAGCTTGGTCATGCTCTTATATTAGAGATGGTTAATGCAACCATGGCTATTTGTAAAGCTTTGTAGCTGGACATGACTCCTTATTCTCTCTTGAACTACTTGAGAACTACTATTGTTTCCCATATCCAACTCGACCTCGAAAGGTGTTTAAGGTGTTTGTTTACTTCTTAGCTTGGGCATGATCCCAAACATCCAAAGGGTATTATACTTTTCACGTGCCTCACCATAGGAATTGACATGCATGCAAAGGAAAATGCCCATTGGATACATGCAGGTTCAAATAACACACCTCGAGGCTTGTTTTTTTACGATTGTGCATGACACTAGGTGAAACACA
>NW_028239881.1:0-10000 GCF_047967505.1 Dipteris shenzhenensis | reverse complement strand
ACAAAGATGGTTTACGTGCCTTTTACACATGCTTGCACTTTGTTTGCTTACCACACTTAAGCCTACGTCTCTCATCGGAACACGACTCAAGGTCCTAAGCTACACATATACTACAACGACAATCCCAACATATCTGTAGGTGACAAAAAGCCTCGGAATCCTGCAACATAGAATACCCAGCTCTTCCTACGAAAGCAGTAGGAAAGAGCCAACATGTATCACAAAGTTGTAACACAAATTTGTAACACAAAGTTGTTACACATTCTCTTTCTACATGTAGAAGTTGTAACACAAAGTTGTATCACAAAGTTGTAACACAAAGTTGTAACACAAAGTTGTATGTAGAAGTTGTAACACAAAGTTGTATCACAAAGTTATAACACAAAGTTGTATCACAAAGTTGTATCACATTCCCTTTCTACATAAGTTCATGTTGGCACAGAGTCAACATACTCCCAGATCCATTTTATTACCCATCCTTGGGTTATGGCTTATTGCGATCACATACCTAGGTTGCCATGTTTTTAGTCCAGTGGCTGTGGAATTTGTGTCATGCCAGTCGATCCTACTGTAAAGCCTTACTACCATACAATTTTCGTGCAGTTTCCACGTAGCCCTGTATCCACCATTTGCTCAAACAGAGATATGTGGCTTGCCTCTAAGAAGATCACTCTTTGATAGAGCCGTTGAGCATTAATCCTTTCATTGGGATTAAAGTTGACTGGAGGCAAATGGGAATCAAGGTAACATGGGACCTCCAGAATGAATCTTGATGTTTTACAGAATATGGCACTTTGGCGAAGGAAGTGATCAGTGTTGCCGTGCATTATTTGTTCATGCTGCTAAAGTGCTCGGACCATGGTGCCTTGGATATTTCATTCTACACTAGAGTAGGGTTTGATCATTAGCCAATTAATGACTCGATCTTCAGCCAAAGTGTGTATGTTGGCTTCCCATTTTTTATGCCGTGGAACTGCATAGAACTTGGGATGGGTTCTGAGACATGGAGGTGCCCATAAGTACTCCTTTAAGAAGATTACATCAAAGAGCTTGGGATGGTGCCAATTAAGTTGTGGATCCAACTTGCTAATCCAACCTTCACTAATTTGACGCTGACGAATGTTGGTAGGAAAGTTGTCCAGGGTCCATCCACCTCGAGTCTTCATATCAGGATATTTGCTCCAAAATTCCTTGATGGGGTTACTGGGAAGTGATATCTCATCAAAATCATACCCATCATTGGAACTTGGCATGGGCGTACGAATTGGATTATCCCAGATCCTGATATTTGAAATCAAATACTGTGTCATTTTCTACTGATGGAAGCACCAGAAGTGTTAGAGGTGATGATGGTGCAGGGAGAGAATCGGGGGACATTGGGGAGAAATATGGCAGAGTGATAATGGCAGAAGGGGGAGCAGAGGGGAGGGGGGGAAGAACTGGGAAAATGGTTTGAGCAGCTTGGTAATCCTCAAGGGTAGGATTAGCAAGGGAGGGGAAAAAGCTAGGTGTGAGGGGCTCGTAAGTTTGTGACTATTGGGTTAGTTGAAAATGGTGAGAGGCATGAGCAAAGAGATGATGGAGGGAATAGATATTAGGATGGAGCTTGGGGAAGGTTGAGAGGGTGGTAGCAACAAGGGGAAGTGAGGTTATGATGTTAGCAGAAAGAGTGGTTAGATATGGGAAGTTGGATGTGAGATAGGCCTTGTCATCTTCCGACACTTCTTTTTGCTAGTGCGATGGGATGATCAGCTGCATGGTTGGAATGTCGGTTATGTCATGCTGTGCAAATAATAGGGATGGCCATTGTAGCAATGGCAACAAACCTGCAATAAACCTAAGGGGAGGACTATCCATGAGCCATACATATGCAATGAAAGCATCCGTCTTGAGTGTTATAAACTTGGCATGTGTAGACATGCAGAAGATATTTTTCTCATCTTCAGACAAGTCTTGGCAAATTATGCGCAGGGTTTTAGTACCTATGGAACGTTCCCAGTTGATTGTTGGATGAGTAGATATGATCCTGATTTGGAGTTGCTTCCATTGGATAAGCAGGCGTGCATTGAGGTGGTCTTCCACTTGTAGAGCAGCCACAAGCTCTTGGTACACCACGGTTGTGCATTGTAGTGGGGCGTCATTGGTGTTGTCTTCCAATGCCTCATTGTTGTGCACTAGCAATTGGAGTTCAAGCTTGGAGATGATTATTTTTTGGGAGTGCATCTCATTCATTTTTTCTTTGTATTGATGGTAGATAGATGTTGTGTATGCCTCCTTAAGCTTTCTCATTTGCAAGGTGACCTTTGCCTATTGAGGAATGTCTTCGGTGATATCGGACCATTGGTCCAAGACTTGGGCTTGTGAAGGTACTTCTGCCAAGACATCTCTTATGCTAGACAGAATGAGGGTAGAAGGTGTAAAACCAGATAGGATCACATTCCTTAGCATTCTTACTATATGCAGTCCAGTGGATAAGGGCCCGACATACTTGGAGGCCATGAATGAAGGATATGGCATCACTCCAATACTTTCATTGACCACTAGGCTTGCATGGTGGACTACCAATTTAGGTCCTTGGCATTTTCACAATTTCCTTAGTGTTGTTGATCCTTCTCACAATACAGCTTTGTGTTTCCTTTTGACTCGCTTTGGAGGTTACTGGCATTTAACTGAGGCTTTATGATGGGAGTTTGAATGCTTACAAGTACCGCATTAGGTTCTTGTTCAAATAGAAATACTCCTCTAAGAAATTCAAGGCTATGACCACCCAGGTGAGACTCTGAGTCTCTTGGAGAATCATTCATGCCTCTGTCTCATAAGGTGTGGATTTTAGGGGATTTTGATGAAAGTGAGGGCCCTTAGGTGTGGATAGAACATTGGGTGTTGATGTATGCAGTGAGTTGGGGTCTAATAAGCATTAGTTGGCTAGCATGTTGTTGCCAAATAGATGGATTTTGAGTGCTTTTAGTGGCCTTAAGGCTTTTGGAGCCTTGTTTTGATGTCATTGTAGGGGATGAATTGATGCATGCATGATGTGGTAAGAAGACCAGTAATAGTACCTAATGTGTAGATAGCTTGAGCATCATTTGCAGGTTGTCAGTGTGGTATAACAGTGTGAAAGGATGGTCATTGTAGGTGATGGAGCAGGAAAAAAATCTTTTACTCTCAAGATATCCAGCCAATAGAAGAACTCAAGAGACGAAAAAAACTCTAATTAAATTGCAGCGATACATGTTGACAAATTTGAGTACAAAACTCTACGAGAAGAGCTCCCATAAATCACAAAAGATGAGGTGGATGTTGCTCTACAATGTTTCCAAAATAGGTTGCCTAGTTGGTGAACAAGTAAGGGATGCCTCCACAGTCCTTGGATTCATTAGGTAGGCTGAGAGCATGTAGGGTTGAAGAATCTCAGGATGAGGAGATGCTGAAGAGGAAGGAACTGGATGGCATCACAAATGAGGGGCAAGATCTGCCTTTTTGTAGGTTAAGGAGGGGCAAATAGATCAGTTGTTTACCATTGGGCTCACGAGTTATTGATTGACCAAATCAGCCAAAATTGGCTGACCAGTCAGTCAACCCTACTTGTTTGTGCTCATGATTCAGCTCGAGTGGTTAAAAAGTATACCATTGATTATGTAATGAGTGCCACAGTACTTTAGCCAAAATAGGTTGACCACCCAGTTAACCCTACCTTGTTTGTGCTCATGATCTTGCTCGAGTGGTTAGAAAGTATGCCATTAATTATGAAATGCGTGCCATGTTACTTTAGAAGAATCGGTCTATGATTTTAGCTAATTAAAAGCTAATTGTGCCATAGGTTCATGTCATATCCATCTACTATAGGTGGTGTGGTATGCTATTGCTAGGCATGTAGATAGTAAGGTATACATGGATTGCGAGCCCACTAGATAGGACAAAGGAGGGTCAATGCCTTTTGAGATAGGCTAGTAGGTCAGGCTAATATCGGGTGTAGCATGTGAATTTGATTGGTAATTAGAGCCACTTGCTGTGCTAGTACATTGGGAAAAGCCAAGATACATGTAGCTAGCACATGCTCAAGTCAATTGGGCAAAGGCATCCCATTTAGAGAAGGGATAAGTCAGTCAACCAAATAGTGTCCAAGGCAAGCCACTCAAACTGAATTGTAAGGAAATATCTTGTCTAGGCCACTCGAATAGCCAAGAGGGTTCAAAACAATACCACATAGGCAGTCAAAAGCTCACCAAGATGGGGACACTTCCAGGGCAGTCATGGGATTGCCAAAGTTGGGGCAGTTAAGACGAGAGCATTAGAGGCACACAGAACAAGCCAGTTGGGATAGCCAGGAGCTAACAATATGAAAGCTCGATTATTGTGCTAGTTTAGCCAACTGGTTGGTTGGTTTGCCAGTCAACTGGTTGGTTGGTTTGCCAGCCAACCAAGCCAACTTCAAACTGTTTGAAGGGGCCTGGTGGCCTTCATTTGGAAATCTCTTCTCTAATTGGGGGCTTAGAAACCACATCTTATGCAGTACTTTCTCTTAGCCAAGCAACAACAATAGCTCACCCGTCTCAGGTATTTCTCACACTCGAATGTAGTATAAATCACTTCAGCTCTTTTGCAACCTCTTATATGAAGCATATCGTAGCCTCCATTCAGGCTTTCTTATGCAGAAGATCTCAGCCTCATTATGAAGCATATTTCAGCCTCCATTCAATATTTCTTAGTAGTAGATCTCAACCTCAGTACTAAGCACATATCATCCTCGATTCAATGCTCATGTCGTAGGTCATAGACTCATGTTGGAGTCAAAGATTAGGATCTACTCTACAATTCACAAGCTCTTCTGGGTAGTCAAATTCAACCTTCGCAGGGGCACGTGAAGTCCCATGGATTGTGTGACATTCCTCTTTATTCTACATTAGAAGTAAAGTAAGAACATGTATTTTTTTGTGGCATTTTATGTGTTTTATCGACAATATATGGTGCATGACAATGCAGGGTTTGTATTCATGGAATCTTAGGATGAAACCATAAACAGAGAGAAGCTGACATTGCAGTCAGGGGTGTGATTGTTCATGTTGTTTTTCAAAGTACACGATTGACTTTATTGTTTGTAATTATCTTTTTTTGTTATAATATTTCTCTATTGATGGCAGCCTCGATGAAGAAAGCTACCAAGACCTATACATCAAGGACTACATGTGTGGATGAACACATAGAGGCTGCCTAGGACAATGCAGGGTTTGTATTCATGGAATCTCAGGATGAAATTGTAATTGGTCGTGTTGTTTTGCAAAGTACATGATTGACTTTATCATTTTTCATTATCTTTCTTTGTTATAAGATTTGTCTATTGATGGATAAAGAATGTTGCCAAGACCCATACATCAAGGACTACATGTGACCACGCAATTTTTTGGTAAACATTACATGACACCGTCCCACAAATTTAGATATTCAAGGTTTATTTGTGATCACATTCTCATGATTTTTTGAATGGTTGTAGGTGTTCAACATGAACTCCAATCGGCCATCAGAAGATTCAGCTCAAAAGAGGGAGCTAATTAGGTTTGTGGTGCACCTGGGTGCTTCCAAGAGGGGGATGTTCCACCCATCTCCATCACGTGTCACTTTAAAGTCACACATAAGTTCAACCCCAACAGCTACAAGAAACATCCTACAATACTTTGAATTTTCAAGTTATTTACACACACATTCAGATTTTCTAAATTGTAACCTGGTATAGCTCACAGTGTTAATCGATTATCGCATTGCAATAGGGAAAGTTGGTATTGTTGTTGCTTTTGAGGTTCGAGATCCAAGTGGATGTGCAAGTTGGAAATGCTTTTTGCATAAATGCTCCAAAGTGTATAAAGAAAGAAGAAAGCTGGAGGCGCACCTACGAAATACCCACCATTGGTTGGTGATTTTTCGAGGCAGTGGATCAGAGGCTTGGGATATGATGATATGGATTTTGCGGTCACTCTTGGTGATAGGATGCCCAAAGACGCTCAAATGTGAACCTTGGACCTTAGCCTTGGGACATAGGTATCTTAAATTCCTTGGAGAAGAGAATTGCTTGGATAATGGTTTGAGAGGTGTTCAAAAATATGAGGAGGTGATTATAGGAAACAAAGCCAAGGAGGTGGATAAAAGAATCAAAACACTCTCAATCATTAATGAAAAAGGGCCATGGAAATGAAAAGTTTTGCATGAAAATGCAAAGGCTATGTGAAAAAGAGAATGGAGCCCCACCATCTATAAAAGCAAGCAGCCTCCTAGCCTATTGCTCATGGTTTTGTGTTCACCATCAAGTTCTTGAGGAGTGTTTTGAGATTGAGGAGTTTCTGATCGTTTTCAAGAGTCTTTGCTTGTGGCAAAGGTGTGGATGATTGTGAGAGCAGAATAGAGATCATGAGCGACAAACCTTCTATGCGAAGGAGAAGTCCATCTTTGTTTAGTGTCACTTCATTTTTGTATGCCAACAAGCACAATAGCACTGAGGCCTTTCATCTAAGTCTATTTTCTTGAGTCCTGTAATCATCAGAGATTAGACTTCAATAGCTCCGAAGGACCTCGAGGAGAAAATTTGATGTGAAAGACAAGTTGGCTTGCAAACTTGCAAGAAGATTGATTTTCTTTTCTCTTGCGTTATCTAATTGTTTAAGTTCTATGTGGATTTCTAGTTGTGGATATCTAGTATAGAGGGTGCATGAAGTTCTGGGGGAAGCACTTAATAAATATGTTATCACCACCTCATGCTTCATGCAACCCCATATTTGTTTGGAAAAAGTCATTGGTGGAGAAATTTACAAGATAGCATTGGGGTCGGCCATTGGCATTTCAAGTCATGATAAATATAATAATGGAAATTTCCTACTCATGCCATTAAAATTCATGGAAGCAATGATTTGTGGCTTAGCAAAACTAGGTACTATGTACCAAGTTTTGATTGTACATTCATCATCATTATGAATCAATGCTTATGTAATTATGTGAAGGGGGAAAAAAGATGGCAGTGAGCTATATATATGTTTTTCTTTTATCAGGCAATGTGCTCGCAATGTGATGGTAAAAGTGGAGAGCTATTCGAATACATTTGTGGGGCTAATAAAGTAAACGAAAGTGATTTTCTTCAAAAAGTCACAAGAAATATGTTTATATTATTTTTATAAGGGATTTTTTTTTCAATAAAAAGACTTCCATTAAGTAGGAAAAAGCCCCAAGGCAAGTGCTCATGGTAGAGTACATCATGCATAGCATGAAAAACAAAATAATTTGAGTAGGCCAAAAAATTGCTCATCAAGAAGAGCTAGTAACACTCCAAGGTTGAGGCTAAAAATTCCACCTCAAACCTCTAGTGTAATTTGAGAAAAAGAGGGAGCCTCTCCACTCCCCAAGGAAGATCATCCTCCTGGTAGAGAACACCCGAAAAGACCCTTGCATGCTGAACCAAATGAACATCAAATGTATGAGATAGGTGGACCTAAGAGCCATCAAGTGCCTCCGTGCATTTGGATCTCCATATATGCCATGCTGAAATGCTTGAGAATACCTCCAAAAGTATCCACCAAGGCATGTGTAGGTCTATAAGGAGAAGGGGGAACATCGTTCAGAGAACAAGACTCAACTAAATGTCATCAAACTGAAAGAGTCCAAGAAGATATATGCACCTCATAAAAGATCTAAGGCCCCAAAAGTGCAATCCAAGCCACTGAGCCCCATGCCATGAAGAAGCAGTAGGGAAAAAAAGCCCTCCAAAATCATGCTGAATGGACTCCTAAATGGAAAGGTAGGGAGGACAAGTAGGGGCTCATCCAATCTGGACCTCCATAGCTTCACTGCAATCCATCCATTAATAGAAAGGTTTAAAAAAATAGTGATTTTTCTATCCTTAGGGACTTCAAGGGGGACTCCTAGAGCCTTCCACAATAGAAGGGCAAAAGAAAATAGTGTTTTTATATTCTAGAGGGACTTCTAGAGCCTTCTTCAATACAAAGGTAGAAGAAAATAGTGTTTTTTCTATTCCTGAGGGACTTCCAAAGCCTTCTCCTAAAATATTTATGCAAGACTATAGAAATCTAAAACCTCTATCAATGAGGAGATCTAGGGGGCGAAAGGGAGGTTCTTCTCATAGTGGGCTTCTAGAACCTAAGGCTGAGTAAAAACCTCCTAGCCTTGCTGATCATGTAGTGAAAGAGAGGGAGGCTCTTCTTATGGTTCCCTATAGGAATCCACTCCCACTCCCACTCCCACTCCCACTCCCACTCCCACTCCCACTCCCACTCCCACTCCCACTACCTTGGGTCCCAATGTAAACACTTTATGCGGACACCTCCACAAATCCAAATCCTCCATGAACCCAGGGGATGGGCTAGTACCAAGTTGAAGTCAAGGAACATCACTCTACATGACCCAAAATTCCGATAGGCTAAAAAACAATGTCATACAGATATCCTCATCCTTGGATCTACCCCTAGAGTGAACATAAAAAACCAAGGCATACCCATTTGAAACTATTCTGATGTTAAGAGATTAAGAGAGAGGGAGAGCTTCTGCAATGTTATTCCTATTATTTCATGTATGAAGAGGCCATATTTTATGTGAAAAAACCGCAGCAGCAGGCATATGGGCTTGGTTCGCTCTCTGTTGTTGAGTGTTGGCGTAAGTTCACTTGTACAGGAACATAAGCTCATGGACAATCATCGGTTCAAGGGCCTTGTTTTGTTTTCAAATAGTCACATGTGATCATGAAGTTTTTTCCAAGTATGCGCATTAGTTTGTGGGTATGCCGTTCCATTGCGTGAAAGAGGTTTTACGTCTAGAGAGAAAGAGAGCCGCAAGTTTGAACTCTATAGCAAGTCAATCAGAGGTGATTCACCTGTTAGTTGGTGTCACCAAATTGTAGAGAAGCATGTTGGGTCTATAACGTGGTACTCTTGTGAAGACTGACTGTCTACTTAGAGAGTCTTGGTTGAGCTTCCAATGGTTGATCGAGCCTTTGATTGCATGTGGCGTGGCTGAAGCATATGGGTGATTGTATTGAGAGATGACCGTATGAGCAATAATATGAGGGTGTCGGTTTGCCAATTGCTGCCCTTCTAGCCATTTTGACATGTGTAGCAGCATACTTTGAATGTTTGCACTGATCTAAAGGAAAGAGCAGTAGATTCTGGCAAGCATAAGTGTAAAAGTTTCACTGACGATTGCAGGCACATGCTTAGGCAGGGGCTGTTCACGTTTTTGGTTTCATTGAGGATTGTTGGAGCAATTTCACAGCTTGAGTAGAGCTCGTGTATGCTCCAAGTCTGTGTAATTTCTCAGGCTCTGAATTTCATCGATAGTTCCAAGGTCATCGTCTCTCATAGATTGTCCCAAGACTTACACATAGCGGTCACATGACTTCCTTCCTATCATAAATTCTGAATGAAGGTTTCTATTAAGAAATTAACTATTCAAATAGCGGTCACATGGTTGCAATATTGAAAAGACACATGTATATTACACTACTATAGACACTAGAATAAATTAGTAAACCTATATTAAAGAGAGAATGATTTAATGATATATTTGTTTTATATTATGAAAGACTGTTTGTTGGATCTACAACATTGGGACTCCATGTATCCTTCCATTATTCCATTTGTGATTTAATCCTTTGATAGATAGTCTCTTTGTCTTTTGGGTGATTGGGCAATTGTGCAAACTTGTGTGCAAAGCAAAGTGTACTAGAAAGATAGAGTGAATATTTACAAATGCCAAAAGAGAAGTGCAACAAATGACAAGTCCACTTAGAGAAAGATTGGTTCTATACGGTAGGGACAGATGAGGGACAGACCAACTAGATATAATAAACCTTGGCTACACTCAACACACTCCTCTACAATATCCCCATAATGCCACTATAGGACTTAGAATCCTAAATATACTATCGTGAAATGGAATTAGGTGGAAAGTACTACCCACCTCCTTTACAACAATAAAAGGCTTTGACATTCGCATGTTTACTGTCATG
>NW_028239880.1:0-10000 GCF_047967505.1 Dipteris shenzhenensis | reverse complement strand
ATTAGACTCAGTCTCTTCTCCTCTTGGAGGAAAATATAAAAAAGTTATGAGATTTACACATCCCAATTAAAGGCTTGAACAAGCATACAAGTATAAAGATAAGGTTTTATACATGCTGCAATGTAGTCATATTTTCAGGTTGTTTCCCAATGGTAGCAATTAGACACTAAATACTCTCAGCCTGAAATGCTAGCAGATCAGCTTTTGTATATGATTCCATTTTGACTGGTAACTCCAAATAAAAAATCTCTCTAAGAAACAACATGCAGTTGTAGGCAACTCTCCACCCACAGTTGTGCCCATCTTTTTGCTCCACTGGCAGACGTCTTTTGAATTCTACTTGGTCTTGTTGCTCTGTGGTTGTTCTGACAACAGATACTAGCCGATATGCAGCATTGTCCATCATGATATATTAAATATATTAATATGTCATGATCATAAGATACAAAATAAGAAAGTATCAAAAATATTAAGAGAATAATTACCTTGGGGAGTTGGCATGATAGCCTTCCATTGAATTCACAAACCACAAACGGTTGAGTTTAAGGTCCCAGACGATCAGACTCCAATGTGAGCTACAGGACCAGAATAAAAATGATTATTGTTTTACACAAACTTGCCAAAGAAATAGTAAAAATAAGGTTAGAGTTGATACTTACGCCTCATGATAAGGCATAAAGATGACTCGCACCCCATCTAAATTCAAAGGGCTTAACCAAGTACAAACATCTTCTATAGTTTTTTTAGGAGAGCTGCACTGCACTAGGAAGCTGAGAAATAACTACACTGCACCAAGAAATAAACGTACGTTAGCTCATAGAATTGATTTGCATTCTGCACTAGGAAATTGATATATAACTACACTGTAAATAAATAAACAAATGTTAGCTCATTGAAGTAGCAACAAATAAACAAACATAACATTGTCATTAACCTCTTTTAAAGGATTGAAGAGGATTGAAACCTCCTCTCTACCAAAGCTCAAATACTGAGGTTCTCATTTCGAAACGATCCTAACTTCAAATGAGCTCTCCATTTTATCCAATGCAGCTAAATTTGCAGAATGGGTCTCTATCATAGCTTGTATTCTATGTTTGGGGTCATTCTGCTTTTCCATGGTGTCTTTAAAGCTCTTGTGCTCATGGGATTCTTCAATCAAATTTAGAGGTGGTTGCATTGTTGAAGTAGAAGGGAGTGCCTCCATATTGACTTCATCCATTTCTTCTCCCTCTATTGCCTGTAAACAAATATGAGATATTAGATTCATTATCTTTAAATTTAAATCTTATTTAAAAAATTGTATTTAGTTGAGAAATAGAGAGTTCATACTGCTAAGTATTGTCATAGTGGCCTTTTTTCATAACCCTGCGAGCCATAATTATCAAAGAAGGCATCATCATGTTTGTCTTCATCCACCAACCTCTCTCTGGACGGGTCATGTAAGTCCATCTTTTCATCATCATCAACTGGGACATTATGATCTTCTAGGTAATCATCCATGTCATCAATGTCCTTGTGGTCTATCTCTTTTTCATAGCCTGTGGTTAGATCTGCTTGAAGCTAAAAATAAGCCATGAAATGTTTATTTTCAATAATATTTGTGGAGTTGACTTTTTTGAGAAGATCCTCAAATAAATATCCCATCCTACACAAGGTGACCTCCCAACCTGCCGGTAACAAATTCTCCATCATGGTAAGCAAGAGACTCCCACTTTTTGCAGGACTTCCATAGTTGTTTTTTTTATAATGTATGGACCTGGGAATATCTTGCTCTTCTAGCATCAATCTCAAATTATTTGAATTCCCTCTTATGTTCTTTTGTAAGGAGTGATCAGGGTTGGGACTCCGCATACACAAAAAGAATGATTCAAGAGATTGAATCGCTATGCCACATTCTCTCTTGCCTCTCTTTGCTGCATAAACACCACTATAGATCTTCAAATCTGATGAATATGCTCGCTCTAGAGTAACCTGCATGGCTTCTTTCTCTTTTTTATCAACAAAAATGACAATGTTGCAAATTGCCACTTTGCTAATGGTGGTATATACTATTCTATCAATGAAGTTATGGATATCATCGCTAGAAACTTCATTGATAAAGAATAGTTGTGGCGTATCCCATGCTGACTCATTCTTGAAGAAGTCATCTTCTAAGATTCCCCTGAAGTTCACAAGAAGCTTTCCAGACTCTGCCGTAACCTCTACATTGAATTGAAAGCTTTGGTGCACTTTCGGTGTCCTTATCTCGCTGATTAATCTTTCCACATATGCAACCACCTATTGTGGGATTTCTTTTCTCATATAAGAGGTTACTATTTCTGACCCATCTTCATCCTTTTTAATCCACCTATTTGCCCATAGCTTTACCTTGGGTGTTGACAAAGAAGCTATATGCTTCACCACATTATAGTCAATGTTACAATGAGTAAGTGGAATTTGTTTCTCTGACAACAAATACTTAATGGCACTATGCACTGCATCACACCTCACATGTACATTGATGCATTCTTCCATGCAGTGATCTTTGTCTTTTTTTCCAAAAAACCATTCTTTCTTTAAAATTTTTTGTGCTGCCATGGATGCATACTTGTCAGGTAAGTACTTTATAGGCCTCCACATCCTTGCCGTCAACTCCTTCTTATCCATTAATGACCTTTGACTTTCCGAAGATAAACAAAGGAGCTTCATAGGTCAACTGTCCACACTCACAAGCAATGCGCGTTTCAAGCATCTCATTGAACACTTCAATAGGACAAAATATGATAGAAGTGTAGTCGGCATGTCTGTCCCTCACCACCTTGAGGCTTGTCATACTTTCTTCTCGCTCTTGAGTTCCCCTAGGCACAACTACACTCAAAGAAGTATAGAAGTTCGTCGTGAGTGTGTCGGCATCTGCTTTTGTGACCTTTCGCTTCAAATCAGGATTTGGAGAACCAAATGTTGTCCATATAACCCTTGCCTTCTATAAGACCTCTGATGTTGAGGATATCTTATGCTTTCCATGGACATAATGATTAAGTCTTTCGGACTCAATCAAATACTTGATCTCATGCTTGAATATACAGATTGTTGCAGGATAATAATGGAATGAACTTATCTTTGCAAATTGTTCTGAAGCGAGTCTTTTGACCTCCTTTGCTTCCTTTGCGATCTGATTACAAGCATAAGCCCAATGTTGACCATCAATGGGCTGGAATCTGCAATGAAGGAGGAATTCCTTCTTTGCTTCCTTTAGCATATTCTCACCTTGTGCCTCTTCGCCTTGTTCATGTGGAATATTTTTAAGAGTGTCTTTAAAGAATCGACTAAAGGTTTCCTCGAAATGTGTAGGCCCTGTAAATGTTATTTGATCCAGAAAACTATTTTTGATTGGACAAAACATTATTGGTTGCAAGACCACATTGCTTGCCATAGGTTTCTTACCATCTCTCAAAGCCTCGTATATTTGCAGTGCATAGGATATATCAAGGCTTCGGCTATTAGTAAAGATAGCTGTAGCTTCCACATCTTTGGCATTCACAAACCACGTCCTTTGACCCCAGATATATCCCACATCATCATCTATAACTACTTCATTAAGACGCAGATTAAGATTTTTGATTGATGTGAGTTCATCCTGATCATCTTCAGCCTCGGGTTCTGAGTCTTCTTCATCTTTCTCTTCTTTTAACCATTTTTCATCCACATTATCTCTCTCTACAGTGGGACGATGCCTTTTTTTACTGCTTGGAACCATGGCTCTTATAGTACTAGCCTTTTGCATTTCACGTCGTGGTTTGCTAGCAAGAGCTTCTAGCATAACTGCAGTGGATCGACCTTGATCTTCTTCAAAATTTTTTAATTCCCATGCACTCAAGGCTTCTGTTTCATCATCCTTAGTTACATCCACCATTTCTTGCTCTAGAAGTTTGCGCTCATGTTCTACATGTTTGTTACAGTGTGCCTGTTCTTCTTGTCCCTGCATCGAAGTATGAGCTTTTTGATCTCCTTCATGTGAAGATCCTTGAATATGATGAGTATATTGTGCATCCTGAAAGTACTCAAACATTATCTTTGCATGCATCCTTTTTGCCACCACACTAGGAAATTGCTTCCAAGTATATGAAAGAGCCTCCAATGGACTTTGCAGCTCTAGAAACTTTGATGGTTGAGGAGGAGGCATCACAAAGGTCTTTGAGTCTTTCCTTGACACAACAAAATGAAGACCGCCAACTTTAGGATTTGAGCTCTTTGTAAAAATATCCATAAAAGTCCCTTTTGGCTCTATCATTATGCCTACTACAAGGCTTGAAGTTATATCTTTTTTGAAGAAAGTAGCATCCCATGGATCTTCAACACCATTGAACTCCCTTTTTGACATAAGTAGAAAGAGTCTCTTTTCCTTTTGATGAAGAAACCAAGCTCTTTTGCCCATGTGATATCGAGTCCACCTATTAAAGCCATTGGGGCTATATTCCTTTCCTTTCAAATTCAAAGTGACATCAGAAACCCATTCTCTGATCTCAAAGTCATTTAGGATAGCCACCACATTAGTTGATTGCTCCATAATCCTACAAGAAAAGATAATGAAGAATTTAGATACCTACAAGTAAAGTACAATATACAACGCTTGATACAATAAATGTGGGAAATAGCCCAAAAGTCTTTACAAGGCTTCATATGGCAATAAATGTGGGAAATAGCCTAGAAGGCTTTACAAGGCTTAAATATTTGTACAAATGTAAAAAAATTAGCCAATAAAGCTTTACAATAATATAAAATGTCATCTAGTGATAAAGCTTCAATCTTCGTGAAGACATGTAATCTGTCCATCCATTGATTTGCCCTCTAGTCATAAAGCTTCAGTCTTCGTGATGACATGTAATCTGTCCATCCATTGATATTTGTGCACTGATACCCAACTGATGTAGTCTACCCACTAAAAACTGTTCCACTGATATCCACTTATGCAGCCCACTGATACTCATTAAATAGTGAATGGTGGGGATGGTCGGGTTTATTACAAGGCGCTTCATATGACAATAAATGTAAAATAGCATAGAAGGCTTTACAAGGTTTTTTATGACAATAAATGAGCTTAAATATTTATACAAATGCAATAAAAATAACCAATAATCATCAAGCTCCAATATGTCCCATGACATGTAATCTGTCCACTGATATATGTAATTTGTCCATTGATATCTACTCATGCAATCTGCCCACTGATAAACTTCTTGGTAAATGGTAAAAGGTCTTATTTAATAGCACGTTATGAGTGTTAAACCGCATGTGAGCGAAGGGACTGACAATGATTAGGAACTAGTTAGAAAAATTTGAGCATGGCTTCGATTGGCAACTTGGAGAATTGTCTCTCCTCTAAGGCAATCTAATCTATGCTAAACTATGCTAAACCAACCGTCGAAGCGAAGAAAAGCAATAAATAATTTCTTTTTCTGTGTTCATTTTAATGTGCTGGGGTTTAAGAGGCTTAAATATGCAAAAGAAGGGGTTTTGATGTAGAAGCTAACCTGCATGTGAGAGAAATGAAGAACAAGTATCTAAAGAAAAGTTAACATTTTTCAATTTAAAAGATGAATATATATAAAAATATTATCTCACCTTCAAAACAAACCATAAAATCACTCTTTTATAATTTTTTAAAAGTATAATATAAAACATGTAAATATATAAAACTCTCTTTACTTTCTCTCTCTCTCTTGACTCCTAGATCTCTCTATAGCCATAGTCAAGACACCTCATTCTCTCTCTTAATCTCTCTCTCTCTCTCTCTCTGACAACTCTTATGTGTTTCCCTCTCTGTCCTCATCCCACTCATTCTCTCTCTTAGTTTATCTCAAGTCTCTCTCTCTCCCTCCCATGGTGGCTAAGATTTTTCATTCTCTCTCTTTATCTCTCTCTCTCTCCCTAGGATTTGTAATTATTTCTCTCTCTCTCTCCATCTCTCTCCTCTCTCTCTCTCTCTCCTCTCTTCTCTCTCTCTCTCTCTCTCTCTCTCTTAGCCTCTCTACCTCCCTACCTCTATCCTCTTGGCCGCTAGGATTTGTCATTCTTTCCCTCTCTATGTCTCTCTCTCTCTCTTTGAATTCTCTCTCTTAATCTCTCTCATCCTTCCTCCCTCCCTCCCTCCCTCCCTCCCTTGGTGGCCATGGCCGCGAGAAGTCTCTCTCCCTCTCTCTCTCTCTCTCTCTCTCTGTCTCTCTCTCTCTCTACCTCCCTCTCTTGGTGGCCACGGCTGCTAGAAGTTTCATTCTCTCTCCCTCTCTCTTTATCTCTCTCTCCCTAAGTCTCCCTCCTCTCTTCTCTCTCATCTCTCTCTCTCTCTCTCTCTCTCTCTCTCCCTAAGTCTCCCTCCTCTCTTCTCTCTCTCTCTCTCCCTCTCCCTCCCTACTCTCTCCCTCCCTCTAGCACAGAAGTTTCATTCCTCCCTCTCTCTCCCTCTCTCTCTCTCTCTCTCTCTCTCTCTCTCTCTCTCTCCCTCTCTCTCTTTCTCTCTCCCTAAGTCTCCCTCTTCTCTTCTCTCTCTCTCTCTCCCTCTCCCTCCCTCTCTTTCTTTCCCTCCCTACTCTTCTAGCAGAGAAGTTTCATTCCCTCTCTCTCCCTCTCTCTCTCTTTCTCTCTCTCTCTCTCTCCCTCTCTCTCTTTCTCTCTCCCTAAGTCTCCCTCTTCTCTTCTCTTCTCTCTCTCTCTCTCTCCCTCTCCCTCCCTCGCTTTCTTTCCCTCCCTACTCTTCTCTCTCATTGCTGCCAGGAGACTCTCTTCTCTCTCTCCCTCTCTCAGCTCTCTCTTTCTTTCCCTCCCTACTCTTCTCTCTCATTTAAGGAGCCCCTCTTCTCTCTCTTAATCTCTTGTCTCTCTCCCTCTCTCTCTTTCTCTCCCTCCCTACTCTTCTCTCTCATTTCTCATTCTCTCTCTCCCTTTGGCGGCCACGTCTCAGCTCTCTCTTTCTTTCCCTCCCTACTCTTCTCTCTCATTTAAGGAGCCCCTCTTCTCTCTCTTAATCTCTTGTCTCTCTCCCTCTCTCTCTTTCTCTCCCTCCCTACTCTTCTCTCTCATTTCTTATTCTCTCTCTCCCTTTGGCGGCCACGGCCCCAAAGAGCCCCTCTTCTCTCTCTTAATTTCTCTCTTTCCCTCTCTCCTCTCGCCACATTTCATTCTCTTAAACATCTCTCTCTCTCCCTCTATCTCCCTTTCTCTCTTTCTCTCTCTCTCCCTCTCTCTCTTTCCCTCTCTCTCTCTTTCTCTCTCTCTCCCTCTCTCTCTTTCCCTCTCTCTCCCTCTCTCTCCCTACTCTCTCCCTCCCTCAAGCAGCCATGGCCGCCAGGAGACCCTCTTCTCTCTCTTAATCTCTCTCCCCCTCTCTCCTCTCTCTTTCTTTCCCTCCCTACGTCTCCTCTTCTCTCTCTTAATCTCTCTCCCCCTCTCTCCTTTCTCTTTCTTTCCCTCCCTACTCTTCTCTCTCATTTAAGGAGCCCCTCTTCTCTCTGTGAATCTCTCTCTCTCTCACTCCCTCTCTCCTCTTTCTCTTTCTCTCCCTCCCTACTCCTCTCATTTCTCATTCTCTCTCTCATTTCTATTCTCTCTCTCCCTTTGGCGGCCATGGCTGCCAAGAGCCCCTCTTCTCTCTCTTAATTTCTCTCTTTCCCTCTCTCCTCTCTCTTTCTCTCCCTCCCTATTCTCTCTCATTTCTCAAATTTACAAACTCAAATATAAATAAGAAACTAATTAAAATAGAACCCAAAACTCAAATAAGAAACTAATTTAAAAAGAATTGTAATGCCTTCTAAAAAACCCCCCTCCTCAAAAACTTTAACAACACTAAGGCAAAAACAGTGTTTTATGCTTGATCGACAATGAAAAGCATATCCGATGGGCACAATACTTTGCACACACCTTCAACTAGGTGGAATTGACTTACATGCAAAGTGGCACTCCCATCCCATAGGTGCTTGGTCGGATTACATACCTAGCAGCGTGTTTTTTTACGGATGTGCATGACACTAGAGCAAATATAGTGGCACACTAGAGGCACACCCATCCGATAAGTACTTGGTCAGATAACACACCTAAGGGCGTGTTTTTTTGCGGATGTGCATATCACTAGAGAAAAAATGGTGTATAATGCGTGATTGACCATGCAAAGCATATCCTATGGTGACAATACTTTGCACGCACCTCAACATAGTTGAAACGGACTTGCGTACAAAGTGAAGCCCCCATCCGATAAGTACTTGTTTGATTAACACACCTACGGCTGTGTTTTTATATGGTTGTGCATGACACGAAGGCAGAAACGGTGTTTTATGCTTGATCGACAATGCAAAGCATATCCGATGGGCAAAATACTTTGCACACACCTTCAACTAGGTGGAATTGACTTACATGCAAAGTGGCATTCCCATCGCATAAGTACTTGATCGGATAACATACCTAGCAGCGTGTTTTTTTATGGATGTGCATGACACTAAGGCAAAAATGGTATTTTATGCTCGATCGACCATGCAAAGCATATCCGATGGGCACAATACTTTTCCTAGACCTCAACCTAGGTGGTATTTAAATATTCTCGAAGAGGCACACCCATCCGATAAGTACTTGGTCAGATAACATACCTAAGGGCATACCCACCATTGTTAGTATCTTCTTCGCTTCATCTCTTGATGCACGCATGGTATTTGGTGCAGGCAACATCTTCTGGAGCCCTAGAGCAACCTATCACAATTCAAACATACATAGGCTTTGAATAAGGATGATTCTCAAACATACATGATGATTCTCACCTCTCTTTTTCCCTTTTCTTTCTCTTTTCCCCTCTTTCAAAGCAACAAAGAAGTCATGTCAATAATGTAACATAATCATAATTATACTAACACATCACGATTATCAGTACACTAATCCTACAGCTTAGAATACCTGTAAGACATTGAGCAAGCTTAGAATCCTACAGCCTAACATTGAGCAAGCATTTACAGACTCCTGCATTCTTTAAATTAGAGTGACAGAAGTCTGTATCTACTTGCTCAATGGTAGGCTATTGAAGCTTCACGTGGGGAAAAAGAGAGAAGGAAAGAGAGGAGAAAAGAGAGGAAAAGAGAGGAGAAAAAAGAGAGAAAAAGAGAGGAGAAAAAGGAGAAAAGAGAGGATAGAAAAGATAGAAAAAGAGAGGAGATAAGAGAGAAAAAGAGAGAAAGAGAAAAGAGAAAAAGTGGGGATAAAAGAGAGAAGGATAAAAGAGAGTCACAATTCAAACATACATAGGCTTCGATTAATGATGATTCTCAAAACAAACAATATCCAAATATGTTGTTCAGGATGACCATCTTCATCACCTTCCTATTTTCTCACATTGTGTTGAATCGGCTCTGCGAAATTGCTCTACCTTGGGAGTGAATGAGTTTGATGATGACACCTCTACTTCTACAAAGTTCATGACATACCAAGAGCATTTGGACAAAAGATATGTGGTTGAGCTCACTTTGAATGGACATAAGATCCATGTCATGGGTGGATTCTTTGTCTCATAATCATGTTTCCAAAATAGAGTTTGTAAACCTTTTGCAACCATTATGAGTATGCAAAGGTATCTTATCTTGTCTGTGTGAACCTCTCTAAGGTATCTATGATATTTTGTACTCCCCTTGTTTTGTATGTGTCTTTATCATTGTAATCACCTTTGGTCACCATATGATGTAGGCCATGTGTATGTGTTTAGCTCCATGGTACCTCCTGCAGACATTGTGTGCATGTACATGCAGGGGAGATAACCATTGGGGGGTCTTATGTATCCCTTTGTTTGCCTCACACCCTTGGGAACCCTTGCTAGCATGAGATCCTAGCCATAGATTTATCCTTGACCACCATGAGATGGCTTGAGACACTATGTGACTAGATGTATCCTTGACATAGCCTGAGGCATTCCCTTGAGGGGGGTTTGTTGGGATGTATCAAGGTCATGCCTCCTTGTTAGCACACCTTCGGTCCTATGTGTGTGCTAGAGGCA
>NW_028239878.1:0-10000 GCF_047967505.1 Dipteris shenzhenensis | reverse complement strand
TAGTGAATGGCGTGTCCACAAAGATCGCAGGAGTCCGCTTTTCCCTTCAATTCACAATCTTGGATCTCCCCAAAAAATCCTATCAAATCTTACTGGGACGTCCTTGGTTACGGGAAGCATCAGTCCTCCATGACTGGGGAACGGATAGATTGACAATCCAGAATCGAGACACTGCAGTCAGGGTGAATGTGGGGACAGGAGCTATTAAACCCATTGTTCCTAGAGCATTGGATGACACATCTTCCACGACAATCTCGAGTAAATCAGATCCCTTGCAACAGCATGCCATAGCAGGTGACTCACAAAGCAATGTCAATAACTGGATACAAACATTGGCAACCATCGACAACTACCATTCATTAGACCCCATCTTCTCATAGATAGTTGTTAACGCACTACAGGTCGATCCTCCACCGACACATGACGAACAAATCGATCTAGAGATGCCTTTCTTTATGGCTGACCTCGAATGGGATAATGAACCTGAAGAAGGTACCCATACCAATGATGACTCAGATTTTCCTTGGGACCTTGAAACAGAGGCTGCGAATGCTGAAATTGAAGATCAAATCTTTGAAAATGACCTAGCCATTCTGCATGCCCTAATGGCAGTTGAGCTCCCAAAAGTTGAACCTCCACAGTTGCATAACAGCAGAAGATCCCGCAAGAAAGCTGCCGGAGGAAATCGCAGAAAAGCCAAGGCCGAGCACTTCAATGAATTCGAACGAGTCCAAACACGGATTGTGGAATTGTATCTTGCAAAGGCAGTCCCCTCAAAGTCAAAACCACCACCTCTTGAATGGTCCCCTGAAGGACTGGAAGGAGTATGTGCAGCACATGAACCCTTACTTGGAAACACCTTACCAGTGGAAAAGTTACCCCACAGTTCCCAACGTAAGAAGTTTCGGAAATATAAGCCACATGTGCGGATGAAGCTCGAACAACAGACTTCAGAAAAAGAAAAAAAAGAAGAGCCTAACAAATTACTAAATGCAACTATGCCACCCAGTACTCATGACACATCTCAGGCTAGTTCAACCCCATCAGAGGCCGATCTTCGAGAAGTGCCAGAATACTTTAAGAATTATACAAGTGGAAGTGCACCAATAGCAATGCCAAGACCAATCAGAGAATCTGAAGTTCAAGAAACAGATAGCATTGGAGAAACTCCAATCTATGAGGGACCGGCAAAAACACGCACAATAAACCTCGCCCTTGAAGGGGAGGAAGAAAAGTTGGTTTTCATTAGGAAACAGCTCCGTCAAGAAGATGAAATCAAACTGAAAGACCTCCTAATGGAATACCGTGACTGCCTAGCATGGTCATACAAAGAGATGAAAGGAATTTAACCAGAAGTGGCAGTTCACACGATCCCTATAAGGGAAGGTGCTCGCCCTAAGGTATGTGGCCCTTATCGCACAAATCCTAAATATGGCACCATGGTTTATGATGAGCTGGAAAAACTCCTAGATGCCGGATTCATCTACGAGATAGAGCACACTGATTGGGTTTCACCCATTGTCATTGTGCCTAAACGCAACAAGAAGCTCAGAATATGCGTAAACTTGAAAAATGTGAATGCCGCCACAATTAGGGATCACTACCCCCTACCCTTAACAGAAACAGTGTTGGAAAAGGTGGCAGGATCCGAAATATATAGCTTCTTGGATGGCTTCAGTGGCTATAACCAAGTACAAATTGCTCCTCAAGACCAATCAAAAATAGCATTTGCTACAGAATGGGGTATTTTTGCATATAGAGTCATGCCATTCGGCCTTTGTAATGCCCCAGCCACATTCCAGCGAGTCATGTTCACAGCTTTCAAGTCATTTTTGAATAAGTTTTTACAGGTCTTCTTGGATGATTTGTGCATCCATTCAACCAAACAGGACCACTTCAAATGTCTGGAAGAAGTACTAATCAAATGCAGGGAGTATGGCATCTCCCTAAATCCAACAAAATGCCAGTTCATGGTCACCCACGGAGTTGTTTTGGGACACATCGTCTCTCAACATGGGATTGCAACTGACATGGACAAAATCAAAATCATCATGGAATTGCCTCCTCCTACAAATTCCAAAGGTGTACAGGTCTTTATGGGACATGCCGGTTATTATAGAAGATTTATATTGCGGTATGCCATGATAGCTAGACCACTTTACAAGTTATTAGTGGAGTTCTTATGGACCGAAGAGTGCGACCAAGCCTTTGAGCTTTTAAAGTGGCGCCTAATCACAACACCCATCCTTCTATCATATTCCACCAAGCCTGATGGTTTCTTTTGCCCTTTTTTTCCTATGACCTTTCCACTTGGCTCCAATTCACTACCACTGCTTCTTTCCACAACTGCTAGCATACCCTCTGGAGGTGTTCCTTCTTGTGGTACATCAACTATAGTTAGCTTTCCTTTCTTTGCCCCTTCTCCGCTACCACCTGGTGCTTGAACCACAGTCGATTTTCCTTTCTTTGTTCCTTCCCCACTATCTTCCCCACTCTTACGCTTCTTTAATGTTGCTGAAACTTTGCGATATGATTCAATGATTGTTGTCACTGTCTCAATTTCATTTCCATCAATTGATTCAACACTTATTCAGCCTCTTGAGTGCATGTTGTCATCTACATCAGACTTCATATGAGATGCTTCATAATCGCTGGAATCCAAGAGAAACTTCTTATTTTGATTTATAATGATCAAAAATCCAATATCTCTTCTTTTCCAACCACATCTTCAGTGATTTGATGTACCGATCCAACACAAGTGTATGCACTTTTATTAGGTAACAAAACAAATAAGTGAACTCGTGTCAACTGTGCTCCCTCAATACTATATATGTCAAAGTACCAAGGTATGCTTTTTTCTACAAATCCACTTATAACTTTCTCAACCTTCTTCACATTTGTGTCTTTCCTGTAAAAAAACCCAAGCAATATACAAACTATCATCTTTATAATCTTTAATGTTAGACAAAACACATTATCGATAAACATATCTGAAATAGAATCTAGAATTGACACTAGACATAGTAGTAGATTTGGAAAGCACTAGATTCTAGGGAGATTTGGCTGCACTAGGGAGATTTGGCCGTGCGGCCAAATCTTATGGGCTTCTTTTAAAGCACTGGAAGGGGAGGTTTGGATGTGTGGCCAAATCATATGGGCTTCTTTCAAAGCACCAAAGTTTGGGGAGATTCGGCCTTGTGTCCAGATCTTGTGGGCTTCTTTCAAAGCACTAGGGTCTAGAGAGATTTGGCTGTGCAACCAAATCTTGCTAGCTTCTTTCAAATCAGTCAAATCTTTCTAGCTTCTTTTAAATCACTTGGGTTTAGGGAGATTTGGCCGTGCGCCCAAATCTTGCTAGCTTCTTTCTAATCACGAGGGTCTATGGAGATTTGGTTGTGCGGCCAAATCTTTTCAAAGCACCAGGGTTTGGGAGATTTCTGTGCGGTCAAATCTTGCTAGCTTCTTTCCAATCACAAGGGTCTATGGAGATTTGGCCGTGCAGCCAATTCTTTTCAAAGCACCAGGTTTAGGGAGATTTGGCCGTGCGGCCAATTCTTTTCAAAGCACTAGGTTTAGGGAGATTTGGCCGTGCAGCCAAATCTTTTCAAAGCACCAGTTTAGGGAGATTTGGCCGTGCCGCCAAATCTTGCTAGCTTCTTTCTAATCACGAGGGTCTATGGAGATTTGGCCATGCAGCCAAATCTTTTCAAAGCACCAGGGTTTGGTGAGATTTGTGTGTGGTCAAATCTTGCTAGCTTCTTTCTAATCATAAGGGTCTATGGAGATTTGGCCGTGCAGCCAATTCTTTTCAAAGCACAGGTTTAGGAAGATTTGGCCATGCAGCCAAATCTTTTCAAAGTGCCAGGTTTGGGGAGATTTGGCCGTGCAGCCAAATCTTTTCAAAGCACTAAGGTTTGGGGAGACTTGGCTACGATGTGAAATCTTTCTAGCTTTTTATAAGTCACGAGGGTTTAGGGAGATTTGACTATGCGGCTAGCTTCTTTCTCATCACAAGGGTCTAGGGAGATTTGGCCGTGCGGCCAAATCTTTTCAAAGCAGCAGGATTTGGGGAGATTTGGTTGTGATGCCTAATCTTTCTAGCTTCTTTTAAATCACCTAGGTCTAAAGAGATTTGGCCATGCGGCCAAATCTTGCTAGCTTCCTTCAAATCATGAGGGTTTAGGGAGATTTGGCCATGCGGCCAAATCTTGCTATCTTCTTTCTAATCACGAGTGTCTAGGAAGATTTGGCTATGTGGACAAATCTTTTTAAAGCAGCAAGGTTTAGGAAGTTTTAGTTGTGATGCCAAATCTTTATAGCTTCTTCAAATCACCAAGGTCTAGGAAGATTTGGCCGTACGGCCAAATCTTGTATGTTTTGAAAGAAGCCAAGAAGATTTGGCCGCATGGCCAAATCTCCCCATTTAAAATTCAAAATTCAAATCTTAAGATTCAAATTTCAAATCTGAAATTTTCAAAATTCAAAATTCAAAATCTTAGATTCAAAATTTAAAATTCAAAATTCAAAATTGAAATTTTGAATCTTAGATACAAATTCAAATTTCAAATTTCAAGATCTGAAAGTCAAATCATATAATAAAGACCCTACTTTCAAATCACACTTCGAGATTCCTACTTTTACAAGACTCTTTCTTTCAAATCGTGGTGTTTCGAAATGGAAAAAATGGAGAAGATGCAAGAATTAGGTACACTTTCGATTTCTTTCATTTTCTTACTTGGATGATTGAGTAGCCATTGTTGTTCGTGAGCTTGTGCTACTTGGATTTCAAGCAATCGTAGGAGCTGTAGAGAGAGTACTGTAGCAATTGTAGGAGTTTTCTTTCTTGCTAGCAAACAGAAGAGGAGATGAAGGGGAGAAGCACGGAGAGAAGAGCACCAGAGGGGAGCGAATGTCCGCTTTCGATTTGCAACTCAATCTGGAAAGATAAGTCCTAAATGTATGAAGAGCAACTTGTCAAAAGCATACGTGGTGAAAATGTACAAAGGACAACCTTTAAACTTCTCTGTTCAGGCATTTGAAGCGCAGTGTGAGAAATCTCCATGCATCCGGACCAAGGGAGTGTGATCTCAATTGTGGACAGTGTTCTCGTTATTCTTAGTGCCGGATTGGGACTCCACGTTTTGGCTCCTATCCTATCTCTTGTCTTGCAACAAATTCTTGGGCAGACAACCATACTCTTTACTTCCCTATGTAATCTAGTGTTTCCCGCAGCAAGTATTCATATCAGTGTATTCCTTCTACAAGCTCTTCGGTGGTGATCCTTCTGAAGCGGCTGCTCAGTGCCTCCTCATTTGGGAAGCTCTAGAGGGACAGAGAGGAGTAACGCGGAGCATGAGCGAGCTTCCGTCGGAGGGACGAGGAGAGCAGAGCATGAGCGGGGAGGAGGAGGAGCGGCGTGAGCGGGGGAGAAGAGGAACCATGAGAAGGAGGAGGAGCAGCAGAAGAGAAGATGACGGAGGGATGAGGAGCGGCTTGAGCAGGGGGAGAAGAGGAACGACAAACCGTGAGAAGGAGGAGGAGCAGCAGGAGAGAAGACGTGAGAAGGAGGAGGAGCAGCAGGAGAGAAGACGACAGAGGGACAAGGAGCGGCTTGAGAGGGGGGAGAAGAGGAACCCAAAAATAGCATGTGTTTTAGGGGGAGAAGGAGCAATCCCCCAAAAAAGCATGTTTTGGGGGGAAGGAGCAATCCACCCAAAAGCATGTAGAGCAAAAAAAAAAAAAAAAGACCTCTTTCTAATCCAACTATTGTGTGTGGAATCTATGGAGAGTTGAATTGGTAATGCAAGTTTAAAACCTACATAGTTAAGTACACATTGTTAGGACAAAACTGGGATGGGGAGCCTCTCGGGACCTCTCATTTTGACATAGTTCTGAACTTTTTTGCTTGCAATTAGCTAAGCAAGGGTGGAGGAGTATTTTCCAAGAACTACCCCATCTAAGACGTTGTCCTAAAGCTCTCAAACCACCCTACATACACATTGGAGATCTAGGAAGGGAGAGAACAAGGTGAGCCTAGCACTTGATCCCCCATGAAGATGAATTCAATTCCTTCTCATAGGTTTACTTTTTATGCTTGGTTTAAAAGGTTTGTTTAGCTTTGCCTTTTAAAGTTTTGGTTTTTTAATAGTTTTAGATTTTCTAGTTTGCTTTTAAAGTAATAGTATGATTTTAAAGTGTAATAGCGTGAATCATGAAAAGCATGTACGATTTTTTTGAAAGTAGGATCTCTAGATTTGAATTTCAAAATTTGAAACTTGAAACTTGAAATTTGAATTTTTTATTCTAAATTTTGAATTTTGAATTTTGAACTTTAAATTTTAAATTTTAAAATTTGGATTTTCAATTTTTAAATTTAACGTTTGAAGATTTGTCCATGTGGCCAAATCTTCCTAGTGATTTGAAAGAAGATTTGGCCATGTGGCCAAATCTTCCTAGTGATTTCAAAGAAGCTAGCAACATTTGGCAGCACGGCAAAATCTTCCCAAACCCTAATGCTTTGAAAGATTTGGCCACATGGCCAAATCTCCCAGAACCTGGAGATTTGAAAGAAGCATGCAAGAGGAGGTTGCACGGCCAAAACTCTCCATACCCTAGTGCTTTGAAAGAAGCCTACAAGATTTGGCCACATGACCAAATCTCCCCAGATTTGAAAGAACGCCACAAACAAATCTTCTCAGTGCTTTGAAAGAAGTCACCAAGGTCTCGAAGGATTTGGCCGTGCATCCAAATCTTGCTAGCTTCTTTGAAAGCACCAAGGTCTGAGCAGATTTAGCCATGTGGCCAAATCTTATTGCTTCTTTCAAAGCACTACTGTCTTAGGAGATTTGGCCATGTGGCCAAATCTTTTTGGCTCCTTTCAAAGCACCAGGGTCTGGGGAGATTTGACCATGTGGCCAAATCTTGTGGGCTTCTTTCAAAGCACCAAGGTCTAAGTAGATTTGGATGTGTGGATAAATCTTGATGGCTTCTTGAAAGCACTAGCGTCTCGAGAGATTTGTTTGTGTGGACAAATCTTGCTATCTCCATTTCAAAGCACCATGGTTTGTGAAGATTTGGCCATGTAGCTAAATTTTGCTGCCTAAAATTCAAAGCACCAAGGTTTAGGAAGATTTGGTCTTGCAATGAAATCTTGTAAAGCATTTTCATCCTAGGTCACACCATCAGATATCAATATTGAACTATAACAAATGCTATGTACTATGCAGGTGCCACATTGAAAGTGGGGGTTAAAGTCAACTTGCTTGTCAGTGGAAAGATTATTGCCATTGGGACAATATTCTCTACATCACATGATGAATCGATGACACCATGAATTATTCAAGTGGTTTTGGGAAAAAGCACATGGAAGATGACGACCCAATGGAAAAATCCACAAAAAAGAGGCGTTACTGCATGATAAAGAGAAAAGCTAAAAAACATGGCATGCCATTAGCATCATCTAGACTCACAAGGGATGCAGTCATAAAAGTATCTATGATTGATTGTTGTAAACAAAATTGTTGTCAATTTGCCGGTCGTCAAATGATATCCAAATTATGCATAGAGTACTGGGGCCAAAGTTTGGAGGCTCGCACCAATTATGTATATGACACTCTTGGGGTTGCTTGTCGAAAAGATGACAATGGGCAGTTCAAATATGTCTTTTCATTGAATGGTATTCAAGTTTGTTGTAGAGCATGGTATGAAATGCATGGTATTTCAAAAACAACATTTTATCGATACAGGGAGCAATTTGAAATTGGTATATGAAGGTGCATACATGGTAATAAAGGAATCGTGCGGAGAGTTTGGGACCACACAGAACTGGGTAGAGCCATAATCCAAGATTTTGTGGATATAACAATTCTGAGTGTATGCCACACAAAAGTAGAACACTTCAGGATGGATCAAGGGAAACACAATTGGTGATACCGGATGTATACAAGCAGGTTGATATTCTCTATGAAGTTAACATGCAATTAAAGCATAGTTTGGGTTGTAAAGAGATGTCAACTTCCACATTCAACCGCATATGGAACTCTGAATTCAAGCATGTAACTTTGTCAAAAGCAAGTGAATTCTCTAAGTGTGGTTTATGTAGTGCAATCAAGGCTCAGCTTGCAGCGACAAAATGCCAAAATGAACGTAATAAGTTGATGGAAGATAGAAGAAAACACATGTTACAACAAAAAAGTTGTAGAAATGTGTACTACACTTGGCGCAGATTTTCTGAAATGTATCCTCAGACATACTTGTGCATTATCCATGATAAGATGGACCAAAAGAAGACAGCCATCCCTAGATTACGCAATCGTTCAAAGGACACAGACAAGTCCTTTCAGCTCCCAGTGGCTTTGACTGGCATGATAACACATGGACATGGTCAAGGACGTTATGGTCACTTTTCTTTATCCTTGTGGCCGTCGGATCCTAACTTCACGATTGGTTCATTGGCTTTGTGTTTGAGAAATCTTGAAAGATTTGATAACCATGCACTTGGAGATTTAGTACATGATGGGATGCCAAGGTCTGACAACGCTCTGCTAAATGCACTAACCTCAAGAGAAGCATTGGATTCTCACTATGTTTCTAATGGCAAGCAACAACTTCATCTTGGAGCAGTGGGTGGAACATTCAAAGACCTTGGACTTGGAAGTTCCCATCAAGAAAATCCTTATAAGAAACTACCCGAACACCTATTGTTGCAGTTGGATAATCGTGGTTCTAAAAACAAGAATAGGTACTTGTTTGCATACCTATCATTACTTGTTGCTCGAGGGATTTTCAAGTCATTTCAATTGGGATTCTTGATGGTTGGGCATACACATGAGGATATTGATGCAATGTTTAGCAGGTTTTCAGAGAGGTTAAGAACTAGCCAAACATTGACATTTGCACATCTCATGGATACTTTTAGACAATGTGAGGAGTCTTCTCCAACGCCATTTTTGGTAACGGAAGTCCCTGATTTCAAGAGCTATGTTGATGGATGCCTATGCGATGGGAAAGATTCTTTAGTGGGACACTCAAAGCCTCTCCAATTTCGGTTCTTTATGCAAAATGAAGTTCCTATCATGCAATATAAAGTGCATCCACGATCATTAGATTGGCAAGCAAGTGAAGGTGGCATTGAGTTGTGGAAGAGACATCCGGATGATGCTACCAAGTGGAGAGCCGCCTTATGTAACCATGTTCAAGTATGTGAACGATCACTTAGACGTGATAGTTGGTATCAAGGAGTATGTACGCTTTTGGGAAAAATGGGCACACCTGCAAGGTCTAGATGCATCTTTCACAAAGTTTTACAAGCCAGTAGTGAAGTACTGGAAGACATGATTGATGAGCTTGATAAACCAAACAATAGTGTAGAGGGCATGTACGAGAGATTTTGGCCAAAGATGCAACATATTGATTGTGTGCAAGTATTTGATAATGAAAACGATGAGTTTCAAGGAATTGAAGAGTTGAATGATCATTACTGTGGACCTCAAAGGAAAAAGCCAAAACAATCATTTGATCCAATGGTTGATGTACAAAAAGGACACTTTCTTTTGGTCTGACCAGCAGAAAAAATTTACCCAATTTGGCTAGGCATTGCTCAAACTGATGTACAGAAGGATAATAAATCTAAAAATTTCAAGAAGGTTTTCATACAATATTGGGCACCTATATGCAAAAGACACAATGCAGAAATTGAGGAGGTGTATGCAGATTGTTGGAACAAGATTTGGATGTGCAATAAAGGTGATCCTCCACGTTGGGAATCTATTGATGCTATTGTATGGTCATGGGTTCCAAAATGTAACCTCTCAAATAAGGTTTCCTCGAAGAGCAGCAACCTCCCCATCAAGGTGAAGATACCAACCATTGCACGCAAGCGAGTTTTATCCAATTTGGCTCATAGAACAGATTCCGACTCTGATGCTGACTCCACAATGGAGTGAAGGTACTTGAAAAGCATGACTTTTTTTTCCTTGCACAACAATAATTTATTTGAATA
>NW_028239877.1:0-36114 GCF_047967505.1 Dipteris shenzhenensis | reverse complement strand
GCGAAGCATGCCCCGAGCTTCCAACCGTCGGATTGGAACGCGGTAGCGGCCCTGTTCGGCCAGGTCATGAAGCAACGAATCGCGAATGGAAAGATGCAGCAAGTGCTGTTGAAGGTCACCGACGGGGATATGTACAGTGCTGTGTGGAGCCAAAGCTTGGAAATGCTTACCACAATCGGTGTCGATGCCCTGAAGCAGGTGCAGTATGAAGTTGAGGAATTGATAACCTCGCTCCCGGCCAATTCGCTCGTCAAAACTTCGAAAGCGCTACTGCATATGGACCAAGTATATCGAACGCAGGCAAACAAGGACTCTGACCTCCCGGCCAAGCAGCAGATCACGGAACGATTGGCTTTCAAGACTGTCATTGCCCTCAGTCAAAGCGACAAGCCTGTGCTTGCAAAGGACCTCTTGGTGCAGACAATCATTAATCGACCAGAAGCCTCAGGATGGCACCGTGAGCTCTTGACACTCGGATATCTGAGATCACTACCGGCTGCTGATGCGGAGGAGTTGTTGCTGCACTTTGCCGAGGCCGTCGGCGAGAAATTGCAGGAACAAAGCTATGTGAAGGTTGGCGAGAAGGCGCAGTCCGGTCCAATCATCAAAATCACCACAATCAAGTATTTGTCGCAAATCTTGCAGAACCCGAACTTTTGCTCTTCTACGGTTGCCGCCACGGTTTTGTTGGACCTTTTCCAGGCAGCCAAACATATCGACGTGAGGATCAGCACATTCGAGAGTCTGATGAGCATCGTTATGGAGACCAAAGAACTCGCTTTTGATGATGAGACCCTGAAGGCTCACGACCCGTTACTTGAAAGAATTTTGACTGCACTGGAGTCGACCATCCCCAGCGTAGCTGGAAGTATCAACGAGCGCAACCCCCCATCAGAGGATGACTGGAAAGAGGCTGAATCGGACCTTTCTAAGCTGCCAGCAATATTTCCAGGTCGTCTTGAAATACCTCCTCTGTTTCAGAAGGTCCTTGGCTTCATTCCAAAGAAGCAAGGAACACCACAGATATCGAATCTGCGCAAGGCTTATGTTTCTAGGGTTCTCCTGCCGACGATCGAGCGCTCCGAGAAAGAGATGCAGCGATGGCTTCGACTATTCTTTCGCAAATACAAGGCCAGCTCTGCTGCCTGCGCTGCCACCGACCTGCTTATTCCGATAAGTCCCATGGTTTACCAGGAAATGGTGACCACTTATGTCGAGCTCCTTCCCAGCAGGAAGCTTCTGGGATTCAACAGCTACGTGGAGTTTATGATGCAACATACTGCCGTGAAGGACTTTATGAAAGACTTGAAAGCCGAGCCGGAGCAGCGATCCCACGTCGATGTTGTGCGCGTTCTAGCCATATTTGACCGCTTAGGGCCAGGCCTTGGCGAGCTGACCTACCCACTAATCGAGCATTTGGGGGAAATGAGTACAAAGCAGCTCAGCCTGGTGCGGGAAAGCGGCATGACACTGGCTCAAGAGTTCTCCACCATTGTTCAGTCGCATCTCGGCATGCTCATGAATGATTACGAAGAGAGCTCGCGAGATTGGGGCCTCTGCATGACGAAATTGGGTCCGCCAGTTGCTCAACAGTCTTTCGAAAGCTGGATCCGGTACCTGCTACCTATACTGATAGGCATTGCTGACCAAATCGCGGCAAAACGAAACGATCCGGCGTGGCAGGCGAATCCGAAGCCGGCTATACTGCCCCGCACCGCCGAGATCCGGCTATACGCAGCCATCTTGCCGCATGTACAGCTCTACTTGGGAATCAAATCGACGGACAAGGGCTTTGGCGACCATTGCAAGAACCTGAGCACCCGGATGGTGTCGTTTTTCCTGTCCCCTGACGCCTGCGAAGCCTTCGAAAAGCGTCAGGATGGGCTGCCACCGCACATTGGCCAATTGACTAAAATGATGAGCTCGCACGAGTTGATCGGCGTAGGACTCTACGTGGGAGAAGCGGTGAATGACGCCGCGTTTGCTGACGACGCGGCCACGTCCTATTTGGTGGCGTCGCTGTCGCGGATCTTGATTGAGAATGGCAAATCCACGATGGAGGGCGACGAGACAAGCGCGAAGCGGGTCAAACAGCTACCGAAGCTGTGGATCAAGTCCAAGTCGGAGCGGGTGAGAGCATTGGCGCTGGAAATTCGGTGGCTCGCGCCTTGGAAGGATTCGAAGTGATGGTGGTAGCGGATCATGATGGCGGAAACCAAGGTAACGGAGAGGACCATGAAGCCTGCATGACTCGCGACTCCGGGTTCATGACGAAGTATCGTCGACCGGAAAGCTGTTTATTCCCCCACAGAGTCAGAATTGTTCTACTGAGATACATCTCTTTTGCAGCGGGGTCCACGGTCAGAAAGGGATAAACATAACGAATGACTGGCTAAGCCCAATTAGGCAAGAACCGCCTGCCACCCGTATGGCGCTTCCTGCGTCATTGATGTTCGGCCCTTAAGACGCCTTGGGTGCAACCATCGCCGTGCTTCCTTGTATGCCTTCTCACAGTTGTTCTGTATCGTCTTGCCGTGTTCTCAGGTCCTCGCTGCGAATGTAATTGTGCTGATGTTGAGTGACCTCTAGTGTTGCGATGGCCGAAAAACGCTTGGATGATCTCCGCGCAGAATGGAACACACTCTATCGCGAGACACTTCCTGGGTTGGCGAAAGAGAAGAGCGCAGCTCAGGACAAGTGGCCTGTAAGGCTTGATCATTGTTTTGCGAGGATCATTCTCGACGTTGCAGTGGGAAAGGACCGGCCTTGGGCGGAGGTCATTGCCGCCCCGGCGGTAAAGTCGATGAATGAGGCGCAATTTCGCGCCGCCCTGGATCTTGGGCATAAGATTTGTGATGGCAGTGCAAATCTGGTGGAACTGGATCAAAGGAGCTTAGATCTGCGGGGCAAAACAAAGAACGGCAGCGCAAAGCGCAAGAGCCCTTCTGACACTGTCACTACGGATACTGCTTCCCGGAAACGGGCGAAAACGAAGAGCAGCTCGCTGGATATCCGTAATGCCTTCCGCCAGGACTCAAAGGACGTCGACGATGACGAAACATTGCTGAAGCCGGGCCATGGCAGCGACACGAACAAGCAGTTCTCCAGTGATCCTGACGATGCCAAAAAGCGCCCTTCCGATTCCTCGGATCAAGACGAGATCAACAACGTCAGAAAGCTCATCTCGTCAACCTCACTGCCCATCTTCCGCAAGCGCGTTCTACTGCTCATGACTCAAATTCCCAGGGGGCAGTTCACGACTTATGGTGCAATGTCACATGGATACGAGAATGTTTATGCAAGTGAGGGCGCTGTCGCCACCAACCCAAGAGCAGTAGCATCCGCAATGCGCAACAACCCGTTTGCCCCGGAAGCGCCATGTCACCGAGTCTTGGCGGCTCATGGCAAGATTGGCGGATTTGGTGGAGAATGGGGAGAAGGAAAACTCATAGACGAGAAACGCAAGTTGTTGAGAAAAGAGGGGTTGAGGTTTGATGGGCGAGGAAATGCCGTTGGCCAGCCTTTCACAGCGTTTTTCCGTCTCGAAGATACCTGATATCTTGGCTGGCTCAGCGGCAATATGTTCCAGTCACTGGGTTTTCTCATTTTTTGGGTGCGACCGTGCTCTGGAGCCAGGACGCTGATCGGAGTCGAGATGAATGAAGATGTCGCCGTTGCCGAGTTGGGTTTGCTACAACTACATCGAGTGTATTGTGTGCGCGTCGAGTGCAGGCCTGTCTATTAATACACCGAGCATTAGATTTTATCTGCATTCACTCGGGCGATCGAAGAGTCCGGATTAGCACGTCTCACGAACGAAGCACTCAGACCTTTGGACACGTCAGTTGCGGTCGTCTGTACCTTAATCGAAAGTGAATGAGCGTGGATCGCGGGAAGAGGAGTAATCTGACGAGGACCGGGGAATGACGAGTTCGCTCCGCACAACGAGGCGCCTCGATGCCTCCACCTTCACCAGTGTCAATTCAACCCCAATATTAGCAGGACTGATCACCTTGTTTGCCCACGAAATACATGGCTTTCGGGCACTGCGCGCGTTGCAGCCTCTGCGGGGCTAGCGCTGTCTGACCAGGCTTCGTCGATCATTACATACGCACTCCACCGCATCGGCGAACCCAGTTATCTAACAACTCGGAGTCGCTCAAATGCCTGACTAATCTGTTTGAGCATTGGATTACCGCGGGTATAGCCGAATGCGTCGTGAATACAGCGCACAAGGCTAATAACAGCTTGGCAGCGCGCGGCTGATTACCTTGTTGATCTATACACGCCAGCTATCGCTCCGTCGCCATCATCGCTACGTCCATTCTGGCTATCGACCGTGGCTTATATCCTGGAGTCATGACACCTGCTGCGCCTGGTGTGCGGAATGCTGGATCGCTTTGGGTGCTGATCGCCGGTTCGTCAGCAATACTTACCACGCAATGTTCACAACATGCTGCACCTGCCCGGGGGTCGATGTTGGCAGCATTGGATCTAGCTAAGGTAATTCAACGTGTAAAGCGCCGTCGAAGTGGCTTTGATTGTCTCGGCTCCCGTGGCTTTGCGCTGGAAGTAAGATGGTTGACCGTGCTGTTCGCTCAAATGGCTGGACGTGCGACCATGTCCTGAAGACGTTGCGCGTCGGCAACGACTACGTCGATCATGTAAGCAATTGCGGTTCGTCTTGCTTCTACTGGTGCCCCTCGAATGACTCGGCTTTGATGCGAGGCTGTTCCATGACGACGTCCGGTGGCTGCGCATCTTCTAATGCCGGACCAGAAAGACAGACCGTAAAAGACGGCAAGGGCTGAGGTTTCGCCGGAATACAAAAGCAAATCGATCTTCCGCCCTCTTCTTGCAGCGGCCAAAATCGTCTTATGGCTCAACAGTCTTGATTGATCTCCGCCCATTTCCAATATGATAAGGCTCCCAGCTCTGATCGTTGGTTGGTCTCTACTCTGCCTCGTCGTAGACTCCACATTTGTCTACGGGAACACCACAACATCGTCAGCGCCGCAGGATGGCGGTTTTGACTACATTGTCGTCGGCTCAGGTGCAGGTGGTGGTGTGCTTGCCAGCAGACTAGCTCGTGCAGGCCTGCAGACATTGCTTATCGAGGCCGGCAATGATCAAGGATTGAATCCCAATACATCCATCGCCGGACTGGCTGGTCCCTCTACCTATGATGAGAAGCTTCGACTGGATTTCTACGTCAATCACTGGCAAAACACGACGCAGGCACAGCGCGATCCCAAGTATACCTACAAAATCGGACCGGGCCCGAACGATGTCTACGTAGGATTGAATCCACCAAAGAATGCCACTCCGTTGGGCGTCATCTACCCCCGTGCGGGCACAGTAGGCGGTTGTACTGCGCACAATGGCCTACTCTACACCGAGGCTTTCAATGATGATTGGGATAACATCGCAAACATCACCGGTGACCCTTCGTGGTCGGCCTCCAACATGGTCCAATATAGGGACAGACTCAACAACTGGCTCAGTATAGAACGCCCTGCAGACAATTTCTTCGTCTCATACGTTGTTCGCTCAGCATCTGGCCGGTGCAGCCGCTGCCGCCGGTACTGGCCCTGGCTCAGACTATGCGATCAGTCAGGTCCAACAGACATACGGCGACCCAAACCTACATACTGCCACCAGGGACAGCACGCCTGGATCCTTCTATGTCCCCGCAACGTCCAGAAATGGCAAACGTCGATCCGTTCGCGACTTTGTCATCTCGACCATTGACGAAGGATATCCGTTGACCTTGTGGCAGAATACCTTTGTCACCACCCTCGCATTCGGTAACTCGTCGAATGGTAATCCCGCAGTCAACGGAGTCCATTACACCCGGGGAAACTACCTCTACCAAACTTCGCCGCTGTCTCCAAATGCAGTTTCACAATACAACGGCACCGTCCTCGCCCGCAAAGAAGTCATTGTCTCCGGCGGAACGTTTATGACGCCGCAGCTTTTCAAGTTGTCCGGTCTCGGACCTCGGTCAGAACTTCAGAACCTCTCCATTCCCCTGGTCAAAGATTTACCTGGTGTCGGAGCCAACATGCAAGACCGTTATGAAGCTCCACTGATTGTAAGGCATGAAAAGCTTGCCTTTACCTTCAATCAACCATGTAATTCGAGCGCGGGGTACCTGGATCCATGCTATCAGGAGTTCGTCAACGGCGCCAACGCGTCTCTCGGCGACAAGGGATGGTATTCCATCAACTTTCTCGCCATCTTCATCACCAGATCTCGAAATGCCTCCACTTCGGATGTTGACATCACCCTCGTCCCTTCCGCCGCCAATATTCCTGGTTTCGTCCCGCTTGCCGGTTTTCCCGCACAGGATGGCAAGACCTTCACCTGGGGACTACTCAAGGCGAAGTCTCGCAACACCGCAGGCACAGTGACTTTACGCAGCACCAACCCATTTGAGCCGCCGAACATCAACTTCAACTACTTTGAGGAAGGCACAACAGCAGGCGGCGCAGCCCAAAAGGACCTCGATGCCATGGTCGACCTGGTCAAGCTTGGACGCAAGTCTTTCCAGCTGTATTCGAATTACTATACCCTGGGCGGCGATGCCTTTGTCGAGATCGGCCCCTTCGCATACGCAACAACAGACGCCGAGATCAAGCAGGTGGTCCGCGATGTAGCTTGGGGACACCATGCAAGCTGCTCCATGAAGATCGGCAGCGACAACGACACCATGGCGGTGCTGGATTCAAACTTCAGGGTTAGAGGTGTGTCCGGCCTCAGGGTCGTCGATGCGAGCGTCTTTCCTGCCATTCCCGGCACATTTATCCAGGGCCCGATCTTTGTCGCGGCTGAGAAGGCGGCGGATGTGATCATCTCGGGGGTGGGGTCAAGCTAATGACGCGCCTCACGGCACATCTTAGGGTGTCAATTAATGGTGGGAGTGAAGCATCGTTGCAGGCAGGGTAGTCTGCACTCAAATGACCCTTGGCCAAAGAATGGCTGGCAAGGGGCATGGTGGACTATGAGTACCGAGTAATGTCGCAAGTTTCCATGTATGGTCGAGCATACTTGTCTGCCCATCAATAACACTGCCTCGCAGGAATGAGTCCTCGCGGCGACCTTCGTCGTGCCCGTCGCCAATCATTTGGTCCTTCATGCCGAGGTGTGCGAAGACTGGGGCCCATCTCATTTCTCAATGGACTCTTAAGCAGCTACACCCGAGACTGCGAAAGTCTACACTATGGCGCGCGATAGCGGACTGGACATACGACACGAGCTTTTCAACCGCAGTAGCGGCTATCCGTAGTTTCGATCTATTGAACAAACCGTCATCCGCCTTCCCCCGAGCCCTTTTTTTCACTGCGACGCCGCGAGATGCCTGTGCCGTTTTCTTGCGATGTTCCCACTGTTGCTTCAAGCTGAGCAGGGGTCCCGATGGTCGCACTGTGCCTAGCCCTGCCCCGGACAGCTTCGTAGGGTTTACGGTCGTGAAATGCGAGGATGTTGTTGCGACCTGTCGTTATCAGTCTATTTCATCATTCCTGAGGACCAAATGGCCTCGCTTGCAGAGAGCTTACTACACTTGTCCTCCTGGCTACAAAAACGTTGCTACCAAAGTATGCGGCACCGTGGCGAGCGGAGCGTTCCGCCTTGTACCTCCCAATCAACTTTCATGGCGAGATGATGCATCGGCTGTCGGGGCCTCCCGTATGAACTTGCCGTGATACGCGTGGCTATCTTGGCCTCCGCCCGAAGGACACAGCTTCCTGACGCCGGCGGCCGCGCATATGGAGCGGTCTCCGGTCCCGATTCAGAGCATGATGGGCTGATCGCGCACGAAGCTGCGGTGCTGTTGCTGGTGGGCTTTGTCGCCAGGCTCGACGTCATAACGTTGCCGGCGATGAAGTCAGACGCCATGTGTCAGTCCTTGCGAGTTGCGTCGAGGTTGCCATTCTGGACTAGTCGGCGTACTGCGCCAGAACCTGGAGCACCTCCGCGCGCGCCTTTCCCAGAAACAACCCAAATGGTGAACTGCATGCCGCCTCGTACGCCAGCTCGCTGGCTTGCCATTGGCTGACGGATCTCAGCCAGACACTATCTCAATTGCGTTACGGTGGGGTCTCGACATGCCCTCCTTCGTTGCTGCTACCACTGAACCGCGCCGTTCAGCGGCTTCCGCCGTTTCGAGCAGTCTGCTGAGTTCGTGACGAGGAATGGGTGTGGCTTCGGAGGGAGATCAATGCTGCGGTGCACATTCAAGCTGCAGAATGTTATGGAAATCTTCGCGGACAAGTCCTCAACTCGCCCGGAGTCGGAAGCATATTCTGGCAACCAAAAATGCCTTATATTAGCTCGCCAGTTGCGGGAAAACTCTGAGCCTCACGCCGATCCACTGCCTCTAGTACACCGTATCTTGACTGTTGCATCGCCATGGTCGCCCACTGTCCTTTAACACGCACATGAGGCAATTCGTGAATTCTTGCACTTTTATACTCCATAATGTTCCATTAGTGGCGTCCTCATCTTGTAGAAACTCCGCCAACCTCATCCTCTTAGCAGGTCAATGACCCAATGGAATGCCAACCTTCACCCTCGCTGCTCTTCGCCTCGTCTCTTGCCAAGTCTCCTTAAAGTTGCTGACAGATCGTCCGGGCGTGGGAGACGACGGTAAGCGGGGAAAGGGGCAGCAACGCGGTAGTGAGATTCTCAGGCGACGCATACGATGCGGCGTTCGAGTGCCAAGTCTCGAGAATTGGCGCGTCAATGAGGAGATCGGAACGTGTGAGGGAGCGTACGGATCGCTAAACGCAGCGATGCATTGCTGAGAGGGCAGCAAAAGGTCATAAGATAGCGGCAGCCTTCTTCGTTAGATCAACCATTTTGATTTGAAAGACAAATGAGACTAAGGTGGCATCCTGTTGAGTTCTAAAGCCCGTGGATGAAGGGCAACGTCGCTCCTGATCCCCGTGGGCCGGGTTCTGAACATGAGAGGAGCTGGAGCTACCCGCGCCTACATGTTATGTGGCGCTTCAAGCACGATGTGGGATCAATGAGATATGATGCATGTGCAGAAAAAATGGGTTATTTTGGTCTTCACGGCGTCTGCTATCAGCAGCGGCAAAGTGATCCACGACATTGAGCATGTCTGCAAGATGCGATTGGCCTCGGCTGAAGGCTCCCAAATCGGTTAACGTCGTATCACCAACGGATGCCCGCTCGTCAATTGCTCCGTAGCCGCGGATGATGCGCTTGAGAACTCATGACTTCGTTCCGACCAACACACGCGACCTTCGGCATAGGAACATGTGCGCCAGTCCGATTGTCCTTCTGGTACCTCGCTCACTCACGCCTCGCAATTGGGCGCCGAGTCTCGGCTTGGACTCCGACTGTCCTACATCGTCAATCAGCAAAGATACAACCCGCAAGCTCATCACTCCACGAGCCGTCGTCACAAGGTGTGCTGAAGCACCAACGCCCAAGGCACCACGCCAAATCTCGCGTAGACCTCTGATTTGACCGTGGCCAAAACCTTAGCTCGGCAGCCATGAGCCGCCCGACGTCGCCTACATCCGAGGTTGGTGCAGTTTCCGCCCCCCACATCCCCACTAAAACAGTTCGCTAGCCACAACAGCGTGGCCATACCACCACGCCAGCGATCCGCCCAGACCCAGATAAGACTAATGCGGATAGATTTAACACAGCTCTTACACCGATGCGAGGCCACCGCCACCTCCCTACGCGGAATGCGCCGTCCTCCTAGATGCCAGATCCGCTTCTCGAGCTCCTTCGGCCACAGCAAACCCCCGGCACCATTGCAGCCTTGCTCCTGAGGATGAATGCTTCTCATCCAAGGAGCTGTCAATCTCGATACACACGCCGCTATGGTGCTCCAGCGTGCTGTCGGGGTGCCCTTCCGAAGTGACGGGTTTGCCCTTCGTCAGGCCCGAGGTCGAAGCATGCGCCACGGATGGTCCGAACGATCAGCACAGATTGTTTTGACCACCGGCTGAGACGCACGGCTAAGTCGACACTTATGCGCATTTTAAGGGTACGGAAGCGGCATTGTCTACCGGTCCGGCAGGATGGGAGGATGGCAGGATGGCAGGATGGCAGGATGGCAGGATCGGCTTCTGCCGGAAGCTTGACTCGATCATGGTGAGCATCTTCGCCCCTTTGGTCATGTAGGCTACTGGCCATGGGCGACTGATCAAGTTGAAGAAGGCTAGACATCAGTGGCCCGGGGATCGATGCCATCGGTGGACCAGGGAATCCGGCCGAACGGGCCGCGAGTTGAACAGCAGCAGTCGGCCAGATGCTGCCGGAGCGATCGGCCGATGTCTTCCTGGCGAAAGCTATGCACAACCGTCATCTGCCATCGATCGCGCATAACAGCGCTTTCGTTCACTTAAGCGAGGCTGCTGGAAAGAGCGCAACGATCTTGCGACCGCTCAGGGATACGAATTTCTTTAGGGTCGACTTCCCCACTTTGCGGACCCCCGAAAATGGCACAGAACGACGGAGATAGACATTTGGAGGGACGCGTGGGTTGCAATCAAACAATTTGTGGTATGTATAAGCAAGATGGTGTTGGTAGAGCTCCGGGCTCTTGGCATGCAGAAGGGCAAGGCGCCCTTTCGTCCAAATCTCCAAGTCAGGGTAGCAAGTATTCTGCTCAACGGTGGTTTTACTGGCCCCGTCCTTTTCCCCATCCCCACCTTTTCCCTTAGCCCCACCTCTTTCGCGGTTGTAGCGTACATCTGCCGTTCCTAACCCTCATCGAGGTTGAGAGCATCCTTGGTGAACTTTAGCAGACCAGCGACTTCGGGGGCGAACAGTGGCTTCATATCAAGCGGCAAAGGCGGAAGCGGATTGTCCAAGAACTTCTCTCCGAAGCGGCGAATATCGTTCGCATCCACCAAGCTATCGTTCAAGGCGATCAACCGCTCCTGTAACGTATGTCAGCAGCCAATGTGGTACCTCATACTGCGCCTTGGCATTGACGTACAATCGAGGTATCAAGTACTTGGACCACTTTGCGAAGACGCGCCCCAAGCTCGCGCCTCACGGTCAGTGCCGTCTGATTCTGATCGCTATCTTCAAGTTTGACCTCTTTGTTAATCGACTGCATCTAGGTCAACGTCACCACATGAAATACGAAGCAACAAGCCGGAGCACTTACGGGATCATCGGCGGAACTTTCTGCCTTTCCGACCTCTGGGGATCTCTTGCCGTCGACCTTGGTGGTTATGAGGGAAGCACCACTTTTACAATGTGAAGATGTTCCGCAATGGGCCCTTAAACTCTCATGATAGGGCCTGTACCTACTCCGCATCAGCGCTTGATTACAACATGTCGGACAGAACGACCAACATACGTCAAAAGGGCCGAGGCCGCATCCTGGCATAGACTTTGAATGTGTTTGCCGATGGAGATCTTGCATTCCGAATCGTTGTCACCCGAGGGCAGAAATGCCGGCCTCGCGCTTGGCTTTACGTCTGGTCGCACGCAGGAACCGACAAAGGTCGTTCCATCGGTTGGATCGATCCATTTGACGAGCATGAGATGCGATCTATCGCAAGCATCCGTCCAGGGCGATCCAGGGGCTGGTAAGTTGTGGTATTGGTGGACAGCCGACTCATAAGTGCGAATGAAACCACCATTCATGATATGCCGTGGAAAGCCGTACGGAAACTCTGGCAGCTGCAGAGCATTAGTGGTGACGAACTACAGCAGAATCTTGGAACGCTCTCATCACCTCGAAGCAGGCGACGACGGACCCGAAACAACAAGCACAGCGAGCGATCTCGTGCCTCTGACGGTAGTCGTCGAGGATCATCTCGGCTACCGTGGCGTCGCGCTTTGTTGCAAATTTACATCTACCGTCGTATCCACTCTTCCCCTGACGCAACAAACAGCATACGCACACATTGCATGTTTCCTTTCCGTACTTCGCCGCGTCTTCGCGTGCGGCCAAATTGCGAGCTTGGCGCTTGGCCTCGCGACGCCTAGCAACCTCGTTCATGCTTTGTGTAGCAGAATGTAGTAGGGTCGCCGCAGGGGAGTGGACTGTTGCCCAGCGATTCAAGCTGGGCAAAGGTATATCGGACTATGGGCACCATGGACAGTCAATACAACCGGTGTCTTGCAGTAGCTATAGCCATGTATAACCACGAAAGCTTGCACTTACACAAACAGCTTCAGCATTCGGTTCTAGCAAGTTAGCAACGCCGCAAACCTCTGTGCCATCACTTGAGGATGTTAAAGTCCCATGACAAAAGCAGCAGGTTGTTTGTACTGGTCAACATCCCTGGCAAGATGCCGCTAATTGCTGTCTGGCTGACACGCCACTCATGTCGGTTCCCGTCACACCCCCTGATTTGGTGGGTAAAGGCAACCACGTGGGTTTTGGCGGATCTTGGGTGATGACACCAGAAAAGACCGGTCGAATTCGTTCTTCTAACCTTCACGGCTCAAATTATCATTACCACATTGACACGTCAGCCTGCACCATCCGCACTGTTGAGAGCTTCGACCGCCGAGCCTTGCGCTGCCACCCCACAATGTCGCATGGTGGCAAGCTCCTGCAGAGCTCTCTGGTCGGGGATCAGCTGAACAAGGATCTCTACAATCAGCTGCTTCAACACTTCAACGGCCTCGGTCCAGACAGGTGGTCAGATCTTGGACCAGAGGCTCGTCCCCTCCTGAAGCGCAGCTTCCCAAACGATCACCAACCCATCCAGACACGCGAGCACAAAGCCTACTGCGATCTTTACGCCTAAATCTTGAATCCGCCGCCCAGTACCCAGAAAATTCGCAGATCATGACTGTCGACCTCCTACTCCTCATTGCACAAGCCCTTTCAGACAGTACTTTGGCGGAGCAAGGCCCCGGCCTGGGCTCTGACGCCTTCTTCACTGAACAAGTGCTCGCCTACTTCCTCTCGGCCTACGGACTCGTAGTTAGCTGTGACTTCCGCCCTGCTACATGTACGATGTACGAAGACCCGAAATTGCTACATGTTTTTGACTACCACACACCTTCGAGCAGTGACACCCAAACGCTTTGCATCCTCCACCACACCTTACCATATGGAGGCGGTCACTGGTCTGGGCTCGAAGCCCGAGGAGCGGGCCAAGATGCGGAGGCCGCGGTTCAGAGGGCGGCTAACCTGATTGCGGCATACGTGGCCAAGTCGAGGCCTGAGGAAATGGCTGCACGCAAAGTTCACACCCAAACTGTCAACACTAAGGAGTAACTGCCGAAAACAGGCTTGGCAGCATCCGGAGAATCAAGGTGTTGAATACACACCGCCGTAAACACCCTGGTGTCACCCAACAACCTGCTCCACCAATTCGGCTCTAGATCAAGATCGAAGAGAATTGGCTGTTGTGCAAGCTCTGGAGTGAGTAGGAGCAAAGGCCCTTAAACATAAACGAGGTGTAATACCTTTGTGGAATAGCGCTCAGATGCGAAGCGCGGCAACCCGTAGCTTCTCACTATGTATTGCCATACTTTGCAATAGACAAGCAGAAGCGGCATTTCAAGACTTTGCTCGTTTGGTAAAGGATGTTCGATTTGAAAATATCAGCTGACTAACCCCATCATCATGCTAATGTTCGTCTGATGGCCGTGAAGTGCCACCCAAAACATTGACTGAAGAAAACCAAGCCGGAAAGTTCGACAGCGGACTGTCCTAGATGCCCTGTGTTCAGTCCGCCTTCTTGTGCTCGGAAATCACAGGGTCTGGATCCTTCCAGCCAAGGGTTCAGGCTGAAGCGAGATGAGATGAACCGATCCTCAACCAAAAATGACCAAGAGCCGCCCTTTCTGACAGTCCCACCCTATGGACGACCAAAGATTCGCAACCCCTTCGTCACAGACGCTGACATCCGCGGTCCGTCGTGGTTGTTGTAGATCGTGATTCGATTGTGCATCCGTACATCTGAAAAAGCTTGTTTGTGATGGCAGATTGCTGAAATATTGTAATCTTTGTTGTGACTCGCCTGGCGAGAGAGAGGCAGTTAGCGAAGCTGATGTTGAGGCTTTTCGGATGCACTAGGGCTTTGGGCCATGCCCCTGAGTTTCGAACAACTTCGCGCGAGGTGAAGTTAAGGCTACTTACCATTACGTCGCTACGACAGACGGACCTTAGATTTGTTGAGCAGTTCAGCTACGAAGGGACAGTCCCTAGCATGCTCGATAAGCTCCGCTTCTGTATATGCCTGTTGAGCGAGGTCCGTCAAACGGCGGGCTGGGGTCACGCCATGGGCTGAGAGTGCGTTGTAGATTCGATTGTCGGCTCGGACATTGAGGAGGCCACGGTGAAAGCGTTCATATGCTCTACGACAACCCCGACACCAAACACCACACTCGAGAGTTTCGCCCTTGATCGTGGGCAGAAGCACGGCGCCCATGCCGGACCAGTATCCTCTCGTGAGCGGCTCAGATTCTTCAAGACAACGGTGGACCCGTTCCTTGGGCAAGATCTCCGTCGTGCGGTAGGCTTCGATGAAGTCGTGAGGATCTGTGCGCCCAAAGCTAGGCACAGGTCGACGCTTACTCGCACGAGGCATGGGTCGATCCTTCATTGCGCGGGCTGAGCCATGCACGTCAATTGCGAGCTTTCGGGCAGCTTGTACGCTAGTCAGGGTGAATGACTGGAGTGATTTGCGAGTGAAGGATCCTTCGACACAGCTGGCTGTGGTGTATTCGCCGCGAACGGTGTTCATCGTGGGCAGGCTCCTTGCTTGCTGCACACTGAGGTCAAAGATCGCTTGGGCGGCGCTCCGTGGGATAAGCCACAGGGCCGGATTGTAGATGAGACATGTGTAACAACATCGTTCAAGGCTGAGCAGGAACAGATACGGCCCGAAGTTCCCACAGAAGTGGCACCGATCTCTATTGAGAGCTGCGTGTAGCTCTGCTACAGAATAGAGGTCCGACACGCCTGTTGCCGCGAGGGCGGGGAGGAGATGTGGAGCCTTGGATTTCAGGAATTTGAAGTGCAGTAGAATGTCGACCGTCTTCTTCCCGCGTAAACAGGTCTGTGAAAGCGATGAGAGCGACTTCGGGTCGAGCTTGTCGAATGCCATAATGAGTATCTCGGTTGGTAGCAGATTCAGAGTGCCCAAGTCGCTCTTTTCCGGACGCTGGATGTTGACGGTAGGAGGCTTCGAATATTGTTCGAAAGGAATGGCGGCTTTTGTAAAGCAAGGAGGCTGGCAAGCAACTTGCTCGAGGATCTGCTTTTCGGTAAACGCAGACATGATGAAGTTCGCAGGAAGTCCGGGGGCCCGCTGTATGATGCGGAGTTGGAAGTGTGGAAAGTGTGAAGACGTTTATGTTAAGGAATTGAAGCGGAAAGATACTTATAGGGATAGGGAAAGACTACACGTCGTAGTGGTAATCCTCAAAACTGAACACTTGGGAAGGTATTGAGCCCACACGAAATTCTGCCCGGAAATGTCGACATCCGTGGAAACAAGTGTTTGTTAGAAGTCATTGAACTGTCCGTTTGGCTAGAAGTCTGATCAGATGAGATCCGTTTGCTGCTCTACCCTGTCCGCCGCCTGTTTGTACAGAGAGTGCTTGTAAGCGCCAAGGGTCGGAAAGGAACTCCAGGACCATGGAATGTTTGTTGTAGTCCATCAAGTGCTGTCCTCATCGAGTTCATCAACATAGTCGATTGCAGGAAGGTGAACCAAACCTTTCGGATCATTTGCTAGTATGGGTCTGTGGAGGAGGCACATGCATGGGGCTTGTGGGTCCGTAAGTAGCATCGACTGCCAGTCATTCACGCAAACCACGCGTCGAGCTTGCCACACAACCTGTTTGCCTTTCGGCTACGCATCAAAGCTACGTCTCTATTAGCCTCCTGACAAGCTTGAACAAGTGCATGATGAGGCCGCAAAGCTGCTGGTCAGTAGCAACGATGGTGAGAGAACGACATTGGGTACATGTGTCGACACAGCACGGTGGAAAAGCTACTCGAAGTCGAGCATCGTCGCGTAAGGCTTCAAGCGCCAACCAAGAGCTGGATATTGCAGCAGCTCTTCAATATGTAGATTTTGTGGCTTCCACCTCGAAGAACTGTGATCCACACCACTTAGTCGAAATAGACAGATGATCAGAGCTCTATGCACAACACTCTCGTCTCGCCGTGCCCCGTTGGTGCTTTGCTGTTTGATCGCGCAAAGTCTCTCAATGACTCAGGTACCTTGATGATGTATCTTGGATTACGAACAAAGGCAATCACCATTGTTTGGCTAATGCAGACCTCGTAGCTAACTCGGGCGTTTGCTACGAGTGAAGTTACGGGATCGGCTGTCAGTGGCCGGAGAGACAAGCTGTGGCGCGGCTCGCGGTAGTGTGGCGCATGCGGTCTGCCGGGGCGAGATTTGCACGTCGGAGCGCCCGGGTATGTTGTCCGTCCTGGCTGCCCTTTATGCATTGCCGCAGTCCTGGTATGGGGAATCGGCCTGATCGGAGCCGTTGCGCTCGGGGTACAGGGTGCCCCTCATATTCTTGGAGAGCCACTGGGCGGATTGAACTGGACCTGGGTGCAAGCTTTTGCGACCCGGGCCCGCCAAATGTTGGTCCTCTTCTGATACCGATGTCAATGCGCAACATACGCAAGCCTCAGATCGCATAGAAATTGCAAATTTGACCCTCGCGATTGATACCCGTCGTAACATGCCGCTGGGTGGGCGAACTTTGCGTATGTAAGCTTTCGACAACGTCGTTGCGGGCCAGTCATAGCCACCGCCCTTCGAGCCGGACCGGCCTTCGACTGCACGCAAAGATGCACTGCATCACTCAATGTACAGTCTCAGAATCTGCCATCATTTTGCCAGGCCCCTTGCGAAAGAAGGACCGGCCTGTATCAAGACCAACAATCAGCGATGGTCATATACAGTTGTCTCTCGTTATTTGTAGGTTATCTGGAGCTAGGGACACGACGAGACCAGTTCAACCTATACTGCTGATGCTAAACCATCGTGCATCGGGCGGTAGATGCCTCTCGTAGCCATATGCCGATGTTCAATAGCATCACGGAACCAGACCACGGACCTCATGACTGGTACAAACAGTCAGTCTCCCGATCGACCCTCGAATTGCAAACAACCCATTAGAGGCCAAACATTGGGCCTACATAGATCAATAACAGTCTGTTCGGGGCTCGAATTCGACTCTGCGCAGGCGATCGCTTCATTTCGTTCGTATGAAACCATCCCAGGAGCAGGTATTGTCACGCAAGGATAACGACCAACCTGCATCGATTTCTCCTTTCAAGACCTGACAGTCCCTGATGTGATTGTGCATGGCGTCTTCGTAGATCGAAAGAACACCTTTAACTTCCGATACTCTTGGCGCTCGATCATGCATTGGATCTTGTGGCGCACGTCACGATGCAGACTCCTGTAGTCGACGTGAAGTGCCGAGGTCTTGCGGGCAGACCCGAATGTTGAAGGACTCTCGCGGATGGCCGCGGTCATCCCAGCCATCTCGAAGCGGTGCAGCATCAGCTGTCGTCATTCTGACAAGCGCTCGGTGTTGCGTGGAACCTCGGTGCAGCCGTCCGATATTCACTCATGACACTGCGGTAGGCAGCCTGGCTATCAAGAAGCACACCTTCCTACCAAACATCGTCAGACCTTATGATTGCTATGTGGCACGATGGGCGACCGACCTGTATTCCATTGGGCCGCCTGACAGGTTGGTAGAAATCGAGGACTTTCTGAACGCGTTCTCGGACGCGAAGAAAGGTCGTGCAAAGTTCTACCAGGTTCGGATCATTCTCGATCAGTGGTGCCGAGTTGATGATGACCTCATCGCTAAGGACTCGGCTTTCGTGTAGGGCGATGATGAGGTCGCAATAGTCCGAAACGTCTTTGGAGGCGCTGTGAACACCGTGCAACTGTGTATTGATGTGGAATCTTAGCTGTCTGAATTCATCGTGAATGCATTCGAGCTCCAGATGATGGATAAAGGGGCTACAGGCCGGGCTCAGCTCTTGTTAGTTGGGAGGATTGGCGTTGGGAAATGCTGCGCCGGAAGCATTCGACGCCATCATACATGTACTGTATGACAGCAGGATGCGAGATGTCTTGAGTCTGTAGCAGTAGAAGTCGTCGTGCTATATTGGAAGGAGACGGCGCGGCAAGATGCCTCTATGTGCGTGAAAAAAGCATCAGCCGAAGAGTTCATTTGTTCTTGGCCAGGCTGCGTTCCGGTAGTTTGCCAGTCCTTCTGCAAGGGGCAGTGGGAAAGCAACATCAACCAGATCTTCACCCTCTAAGCTTAGAGAGGAGCGCTACTACGCTCGCAGTCACAACCTTCGGCGCACTTCGCCAGTATTGTAACAATTCTGTGCCCATATATATCGTCACGGGGTTTGGTATGAGTACGAATTCATAGAAGGTCCTCGGAACTGCAATGATGTGAGCCCTCGGTATGGAGCAGTCATGGAGTGCAACACGAGCTCACACTGGACATTTCCTGGCGCAATAGATTGACCACTGCACGACAAAGTAAGCCCAACGGCAAGAAGTGCTCGTGCAGTCGCGAACTGGGACCCTCGGGGGGCATATAGGTCAAGTTCTTCAAGTCATTTGACACCGTGAGGAAGATTGAGTGCAAGACGTATTGCGTTGCATGGTTTTACGAGAAGCTCTGGTCTCGTGTACATGCGCGGGTTGCGACTGTCGCCAATAAGGCAACGAAAGAACGGATACCTCGTTTTGCGGCCCAATTTTTGGGTAATTCTCAACCATACGTAGACCTACGTCGGCTCAATACTCCTCTAGATATCTGTAATCTAGTCTTGCGATGCGGCTGCCCTTCCGATGGACCAAATTTCGAGGAAACACGTTCAATTCCACGGACCCCAGCAACTGACGGGCGAATGCAAGTGCGAAATGAAGGTCGCCAACGCATTCAATCTCATAGGAATTGTCTTCTGGCGCACTACTGTGAAATCAAGGCCCGGTTCGCAGTGGAGAAGATCTCATCGTTCAGCTTTCCATTATGTCGACTGTTAATGGGTAGATTGATATCTAGATGGGGTGTTCTTTTAAGCGTACGGCCCGTGGCGCTGCCGCATCCCCGCCGGGCCGCTCCCGGGCGGAGCGTGGGGTGCCGGAGCTCCTAACGTCTATGCGCTTCATGCTTCGAATGGGAACCTAACCCACAAAGTTTACGAGGTGGTGGCTCTCGAATGATCAAGTTTCGAAGCGTGGTCTTCGCCGGCTCCCACACCACCCTTCGGCATCGGAGCATTGGCCTCACTGTCATGTCTCGAAGCATCCAGCTGGATCTCAAGAGCCGATATGCAATTAACACGATCCACCAAGGCTCCAGGTAGGATAGCTTATCCCCGTCTCTCTGAATTAATTGACAGATCTGCAGCGGCCACCTTCAGAGCCTTAGACGATGCGACCGCCGGACTGCGCCTGACCCTCTTCCCCTTCCCACGAGACACGGTGTTGTCAATCGGGAGCAGACGAGTCCCCGCCTCTTGCCTGCGTTGCGTGGCCGTAACAACCGGAGTCTCTCACATAGCTCTGCCCGGATGAAGGACTTGCTGGGGAAGAGGTGTGGAGTCGAGGATCAATTTCATGCGCTATCGTTGTTTAAAGTCGCCGCGCGCTCACATTTGCGAGGCTCCAATTTCAATTGCGCTCGCGCTCCTCAGTGGCTGCGGATAAGTCACAACGACGTGGCGCCGTACAAGAACTGGCATACCTGACCTGAGAGACGGTGGCAGGAGGTAGGGCTACACAATGGGCGCCCAAACGAATAAGGAAGCGGATGTTGTCCTCTGCAGTCACCGACAATCTGGAGTACCAAAGCTGTGCAAGCTTCCAATATGGCAGCCGAGTGGAGGGTCCAGCTTCCAAATGGAGCACTGGCCATCTATTGCACACCCAGCTATGTCTATGCTCTGATCCATTGACTCAAGCCTTGCTGTATAGCAGGATCCACGCAATACGACACAGTAACACGCCCTGCGACTGCATCAAACCGTTTGGACCCATTTTCGACAAGTCGAATGATTGAATCAGAGTGCAATGGCCCATACGTAGTCCGTAATGTGCTGCTCAGTACTTCGTAGGTGTTCTGCCAGCGGTAAGTGTCCCTTTCGTCCTTGCTTTCCCCATCTTTCGCTTGCTTTACCCCTCTGTCGGCCCCAATCAGATGATATTGCCACGCTGTGGCGCTACCGGTCTTCAACCGCCGCCAATTTACATGCCAAACGCTGATCCGGACCTGACGTTTATAGTCCTCCCTCTCTGCTTATCGCCCCTCGGCGCTGCTCTCGTTGAGTGGCATGCCGGGTATGTACGACGCTGCAACTACCAGCCTCCACAGTCCTTCCCTCCATTCGTCTTCCTGACGAGCTCCGTCACACTCAGAACTTTTACAAAGGCGACGAAGAGTCGGAGCTGGGCGACTTCCGGAAAAGTTGAAGCGCGTCAGGAGAAGGTGTATGGTGAGACGGACGGAGACGCTTCAAGCCCGCTTCAGCGGTGGCTATCGAGTGGAGCTTGGCTACACCACATATTCCGGTCTCGGGGCGGCTTCTAGAGCAATAAATGGTGTTTGAGAGAAACATGCTTGGAGCTCCACTGGGATGATCTTTGAGGTGTCCAAATCACCTCTGTTGCGGTATCACTCCCCTGAACTCGTCACGGTGCAAGCGGCGGACCGAGCTTGCTTTTTCAATTCCGATACATCATCGGCACAGCTGATAGAAAGCCCATTGCACTGCATTGCCCTCATTGCTTGTGTGGGAGGAGATGGGCATGAAGGAAAGAGGCGCTGAATCTGAGCATCTCCACTTTGCTACACTGCTTCGCGGCACGTTCATATCTGCTGACGATCAACGCTTGTGGTCAGGGTGAAAGTGGCAGAAACTGAAAGTAGCACATTGATTCATCCAACTACCCACTGAATTCTTCCGCGTAGCTCAACATTCCTCATCATCCAAGTACAGAATCCTCTAGGCCCGTTTCCTCCAGAAATTTGCATGCTCCACAATGCACATCCATAACTTCAGGCTGTCTTGATCGTCGAAGAAGTGGCTCCAGTGCGCTTGCAGCATATATTTCGCAACCAAGACAGGTACGTACAAGTAATGGCCGCTGCCGCTACTGCGTATTGAGCTGTCAGGCCAATCGAGTGCGAGGCGCTCCCCGTTTGGATTGAGCTGCTTCTGACTCTGGACGAAGTTGAAAACGCGGCGTACGAAATCATGATATGTCGTTGGATTCCCTCGATACATGTGCCTGACAAGACTGAAGAAGTCCACGTAGTCTCTATAAACTCTAACCTTCATCCGCGGGCGTAAAGTTGGAACCAACACTACGCTGGGGAGCCAGAAGCCCGCAGGATCTTCATAATTCGCCCCAAGTTGTGTTTTCCACTCACAGTTGTTGTAGATAGGCTCTGATGGATTGTCCACGAGCCTGTATACACAATCGAGGCCAACCTGCGGTGGATCGGGCCTAGTGCGCAAGTGGTGGACATCCACGAACCGGAAGCGGTTGGAGGTCACATCCACCTTCCGCCCAAATTGGAACTTCTCATATCTCAGTTGCATACCGGAGCTCCTAACGAAGATGTTGCCTCGCTCTGCAACTCCGCTACTTTGGATGGGTGGAGGGCGGTGTCCTCTACTGGCGAAGGGTTGGGTGTGGGTGTTTTTTGAGGAGTCATCCTGTATCATTCGTCTTTCAGCTGCGTCCACTTCAAAGGCAGCGTCATGAGTCTCTATACCTACCATACCAGTGGCTGAAGAGTCGATCGTTCTGTGAACTGACGTCGAAGACTCTGGATCCGCAGTGTCTGGAGAATTGCTTGCGTCTGGCTCGGTCGGTGTCCTTCTGGCAGATTGATGCGAACCCAGTCTATCAGTGTTCAAGCGACTCGTTGCGGCAACCTCGCCTCTTGGCCCGCCTTCGTCTCCCTGTGAGGGCTTTAGAGTGGATCGCTTCCTCTTGCGACGACCAAGGGGCCTGCCCGCCATCTCGATGCAACCCGTAAGCACCCGGATCTGCGGGGCGAAGTGACCCCTAAGCAGACCTTCTGGCAGGGTGGATGATTGCCTAATTCCCTGATTTTGTATGCTCAAAACCTGGCAGGCTCGAAGGGCAGGTGTCGTCAGGGTGTGGTGAGGATTCGGTACCTCAGGTAGTAACTACAAGCTCGATCAGCTACCTAGAAGCTCGATTTACCATGCTTCCCAGATATTTCACGAAGAGAAAACTGAATCGAACGACACTTCGTGTGTGTGTGCGCGCTGTTACACATCTTGGCGTGTGACAGTTGATTGGCTAGGGCCATGGCGTTGTGCAACACGTCCCTGCTGCCCATATCACACCTTTGCTGTGCAAGGCTCACGAACCGTCAACGGGTCAATTCCGATACATGTGCTCTATACCTTCTAACACGTTCAAGTAGCCAACTCGTATAGTCACCGCAGTAGTCCGTATCATCTTATGGACGTCGTATTCGGAAGGAATGCCGTAGTGGAAGGCGCCCATAGGCCTATGACCGGTGAAAAGCAAGTCATGGCAACGCCCACGTGGCTATCTCAGTGAGCGAACACTCAGTCTCGTTGACTTCAATCAGAATGGGTACACTTTTGCATGTTCATGATCCCTGCCCAATGTCCTCCTCTGGCAAGACTTTGGCAACAGACGCAGCAGCCATGGCCAGCGGCTGTTTTGGCATCCTCAAACTGCTAAGGTCCCGACGAAAGGGGTGTATAACGGAGTAAGCCCGGCTCTACGTGGACGTAACACTCCCGCAGGCCACTGATGCTGTGACTGGACGTACGTATCTTGCCTCGCGTATCTTCCAACAGTAAGCCTGCGCAGAGGTGAAGGTCGTCAGCCGCCTCTTCGAGAAATGCGTGTCTGTGCAAAGCTGCCCGTTGTTGATACAATGTAGATAGATCTGCCCCGGAGTGCCCCGTGTATCTGTACTTAGACAGCGGCGACGACGATATAACTCATTGGCGATATATTACACGCTCACTTAGACGCTGTCTAGCTCAGCCTGACCTCGCACCACCAATGGCTCATCATTCTGCACTCCCTAATGCCATGTAGTGGTAGAACCACAGTATTATCTCGGGTAATAATATATATGTTCAACGTGTTTGAAATCCAATTTGTTAGGAAACCGTCCCCATCGAGACCCAGAGCTGGATTCTCGGCCTAGTCACTGAAAGAAGGCGTTTCGCCGTCGGCAAGTTTGCGAACAAACTCATCGTCTAGAGGCAATTGTTGAATACGACTCCGAGCGTACGAGGAGATCAGCTCTTGACACCAACACATGGTCATCGCATCGAGCCCCAAATACCTTCCGTCATTGGGATGCATGCCGGAGTACATCCCCTCTGGCGAGAGCTTCAACTTCAAGAAGTAGGTCAAACACTCGACAATGTCGTCGCGACCAATTGTGCATGTACTGAATTCCTGCCCGTCTTCTTCTACCACTGTGCCCATACTGTACAGCATCTCTTCGTGATCGGTCATGATTGGCGATTTTGGCTGCACGATTCTCAAACGGAATGGTTGTGCCAAGCGGGCGAAGAAGAGCACCAACTCAAGACGTATTCCAAACGGAAACAGTCTGTGCGTCAAAAGATCAACTGGTTGATCTTGTCCGGTTGTGTTCCACACGGCCTCTATTAGATATAGGAAGGCCCGCGTCGTTTGTAAGTGTGATATTAATGATTCATTCTGCCTTGAAGATAGTCTATCCACCGCGAGAATACGTTCGTTCGAAATCGGCATGGACGTCAAAGCATGCACGTAAGGTTGAAAGCACAGAGTGTGCTCTATAGAGTACTCGCGATTGGCCACCGTGAGCACTTTTCTGACTGTTTTGAAGAGCACGGCATTCGTTATGCGGGTTTGCTGATCGATAGGATGAAGAAAAAGGCTGAGCTTGTCCTCGTGTGGCAAGCTTGTCCGGCCAATCATGCCCGCGACGAGCTCTTCGACCGAGATCGATGGGTGGACCATGGAGGCCGCAAAGAACATGGGCGAGGTTGTTTCATTAATGGAGTTGAGCTGGCGTGTGTTACCTCGCGGTAATCCTAGGAATTCATGGGACATAGGTCCTCGTAGTTGCGGAGGTCGAGGAATCCCGCAAAGTGCAGTGGCCTCGTGATGCCAATGCGCGATGGCAGTATGCATCCATAAGTCTTTGGGATTGAGTCCAGTGTTGCCTGATTTGGAACCCAGCCCGCAGCTGGGGCATTTAGAAACATGTTGTCCAAATGGACATTTAAATGCATGATTGTTGTAGAATTCCGTTTCAAGTGGGCGGAACAGGATAACTTTTCGGCTACAGTGTTGACAATTGATGTGAGGGCTATTTTCACTGAGGTCGAGATCTCGAAACAAGAAGACGCAGCTTTTATCCTTCCAGACTGACTGAAATTTGTCCTTTCCCGAGTTGAGGACGGGATCAAGTCTGACCGCACCTTCCGATGTGATGCTGAAGTTGCCAAGTGGCATCGGAGACTGGGACGTCGGCATTGGAGATTCCTGATGCTCCTCTCGGGTCCCTGGTCGAGCGATTTCCTTGTTCTCACGAACGAGATGATTTGCTTCGGGAACTGGGCTCGGTGTTGTGTCCTGTATCTCTTCAAGTATGATTGCTGAATTTGTTGCAGGCATGAGACCCTGTTCGTCTTTGCGTGCTTTCACTCTGCGCCCGTCCATGGACAGAAGCGATTGTATCGACTGCTTATAGTTCTCCTCTCGTGATCTCTTTCTGGCTGTTCCAGCCGCGGTCGAATACTGCTTGACTCCGAGTAAGTCGAGTGTTGTAAGAACATCGTCAAGGTGCTCTGAAGATGCATGTTCGTCCAGCCAGGAGCGACTCTCCCAGGTCGCTGAATGACCACGAGCATTCGCTGGAGTCCGGGACTCTTCGTCGTATGCAGAGCTTGCGACTGAGAAGATCTCATCTAGTGCAATGGCCTGGGCGGATGTAATGGTGTTGGTCTCCGTATCCGACTCAGACTTATCTTTACACTGAGGCTCGTTAGCTACCCGATCAAAGGACCTTACCAACTCGGAGGTGAACTTACGTATTCGTACCTCAACTGCTGCGCCATGGTATGCACTACTCTCGATGCTGTCGTCCTGTCGAGGCTATTGGCCCACCATAATTGCAGCGAGCGTTGTAGATTTTTGGCGTCCATTTGCAGCTTAAATCGAACATCTCCGTCCACATAACATGGTTGTAAGTCAGGCTCGGCGATCCGTTGTTGCTCCGCGTTGGAGAGCAAGATTACAAGTTCAAATGTGTTGGCACCAACTTTCTCAAAGATCTGACGCCAGCCAAGGGGCTGAAATCCGAGCCCGAAGAGACCCCTGCACGCTAACGTGGGGCGATATCCTTCACTAATCATCCACCGAAGGTCTTGACATATACTAGCGGTGATCAATTTTGCCGCGCTCAGCTCGGTCCGGGAGGGTAGAACGGAGTCGTAGGCCCCTTTCTGATAGGCACCTCTGGGCAGATGAGGGAGAAAGAAGTCGCGCACACCGGTAATAACGTAGACCTTGGCGGCCATATGCTGTGGATCGACATTCCCGGAACGAATGATCTTCAGCATCTCAACGCCCTGCTTCCGGGCGCGATTAACATCGATACCCCGGTGTTCCGGGCGAATAACGCAGACGACTGGATGTATCGGCTTGCTGGGGTCAACATCGTTTCGCCGGATCTCGAAGCACTGGAGTCGGCAGATGAAGTCGTTATCGTCGGAGAAAGGTCCGGTTGAGGACCAGAAATCACCTTCGTGATCGAAGCAAACGGTGGTCTCCGGCGAGCCATGCATGCCATCTGAGAAGCAGCCAACTGGCAGTGACACGCGAGGAATCCCACAGATGCTGTTTTCCGTGGCAAATCGATGACAGTAGAGAAAGTGCATGAAGCGTGAGAGCGAGGAGCTTCCGTTTCCAAGCCAGGACTGGTCACATCCGTTCTCGGGACAACAATCGGAACTATTGATAGGACAAGTAGGAGTATGGTTTTCGGCTGCGTACACCGGTACGAGTCCCTCAGTGGAGCTCGATTTGTGGCGCCGCTTGTAAACCACGTGTTTCCCGCAGTACTTGCACTGACTGCAGTCAAACATGTCGACAAACCCGGCAAAACTGGTGCTCGGGAATTTGAACTGGTCGGCAACGCGGTCGGATAAGCATTCCGTTTCAGGAAGTAGCGCAAGGTCGCGACTTTCACCTGCGCTCACCGCAGACTCCTTTGCAGCTGTCAATGTTTGCGGTCGGCGATCGTCATTTCGTAACAAAGGAGGCCCTTCGTGAAAGCGCACTCTACAGAGTATCGTTCGCAAGTTCCATCCTCTGGCACATTGTTGCGCATGCTTAATGAAGGCGTTGAACCCAAGCTTCCCGCTTGAAACCCAGGGGCTGGCCTCAAACTCAAGCACAAGTTTGTACTCTGCTGAGCTCCGAAGCGATGGTTCGAATCTGTTGCGTAACTCTTCGAACAGATGATCCTCTGCCGCCTGATTATAACTGGCGAGCTCGAATAAGTCAATTGTATGGAAGGGCTCATCGTCGTCGTCAAGATAGAGGTAAAGGAATGTCAGGCGATCCAAATCTCCACCGCGGGCTTGAGCCATGAGGGCTACGATTTGAGTAGTGCCAATGGAGGCCTGGGTGGGTTGAATGTAGTGTCACGAGGCTGACAGAGCTTGACAGCGATGTGATTGATACATGAAGATGAAGTGAAGTGAAGAGAGCGAGGTAGTGAAAAGGTAAGTGATGTGTGATGCCGATTGGCAGCACGGAGGAATCTCAGCGAACGACAAACGATGATCGACGGTCCCGGTAAGTCCGGGTCTCTTGCACAACGCTGCCGGACTGGCGTGTTTTGCTGTTGAACACTGCGCAGGTGTCGGTGTTGGCCACTCTTCAATGCCACCCAGGCACCAGCGAACCTTGATAAGTATAACAGCCTTTCCAAACCCTAGATCTCTTCCACCCAGCACCACCCTTGTCGGTCTCGTTTACATTGCGTCAGTTTCTTCGTACGACAGCAACCTCGATCCGCCATGCTGCTTTGATAAGAACCAATGGCGTAAGCGAATGTGCAAACTCGTTCGAACACACCTTGTATGTCTCATCATCACGAGCCGATCTGAGACGCGAAGGCCAATCACGTCGGCTTACGCTGAGCTTGTCAAAGGCGTTGAGCAACAGCAAACGCCACGTTGTCGCGTTTGCCGACCGGGGTGGATGACTTGCGACAAATTGTGTCAGCATTCGTTGCGATACCGACCAAATAAGGCAAAGACGATCCGCACGTTCGTAAGTCTAGCCTAGGGTTGCATGAGAAGTAGGTCTGCAAGTATGCACTTTGGTCGTCCTCACGAAGGGTAAAACATCAGCAAGGTGCGGGCTTGCTGATCTACCAAGAAGTTGCAGACTTGCCTTCGAAAAACGATCAGCAAATGAAACTGGAAAGTGTTCCGCAGCACGCAACAACTTCCAACACTAGGTTAGGTGCCAATCAAGGGCCCAAAAATTTCAAAGACGGCAATGGATGGCACTCAAGACGCCCCGCACAGGCCTAGAACCCGAAGCCAAGAGGCTAGATTGTCGAGCTTGGGTCAGGCACAGGGGAGCATGGAAATCACAGCACTCCACACCACCTGCAACCATGATGGCAAACGGAAGACTCAGGCGGGTGTGACGGACTTAAGCCGATCAGAAAGAAGAAGTACGAAGAAACGGAGGACCGTATACGGCTCACATGATTCCCACGGGGAAGACGACGATTCAACAAAGGCAATGCACGATCAACCCGATCGCCGCGGTCATAGTCGACCCCCTCATGACAGCCGTGATGTTCCATCTACTGCTGCAAATACTGGACGAACAAGCCCTGGCGACCTCGTCAATGATTTCGAAGGTGTAAAAAGTGGATCTCCTGTTCACATTCCCTCCACAGACGATCCAGCGCAAGACAAAGGCGCATCCGAAAGCGAATGGGACGACGGCACCGACGACATGTCAGGCAATCTTCCCGCAAATAAAGGGCCAGGTATGGGTAGTCCAAATCGCTCATCAGCGGCGCGGAGACGGAAACCTCGCACGAGGACGCAGGCGAGTTTGCTATCGGATGCGCGAGAGGGTCGTCTTGGCAGATCAGGGACCCCAGACGAAGAAACTACCTCTGTCAAACTTAGTACAGCCAAAACGGACGAACACATCTGCCCAACATGTCAAAAAGCTTTTGACACAAAGTCTCGCCTGAGGTGGCATTTGCGGACGCGTAAGCTATCGGCGATCGCCCGAGAGTAGATCCAAGCTGATGATTTTACACCACAGACAACGACGATAAACCGTTCAAGTGCCTTTACTGTCCAAAAAGATACAAAGCCTCCGGCCGACGCAAGGATCATCAAAATGCCTGCGAACACCGACCAGGCGAAAAGCTGAAGCCGTACGTGTGTGACTTCTGCGAAGAGGCATTCTCAAACAGGGACGTTCGACGACACCATCAGAAAATTTGCAAATCGAATCCAATGCGTATCGTCCAGATTGGTAGGTTTCTCTGGAAGTTGCCTGACTGTGCACTCACGCTGATGACCATCTACCTTAGACAGTGATGAGAAGCCTTTCTCGTGCGCCCACTGCCGAAAAAAGTACAAAATCTTTGGACGGTTGTAAGAGCCAGAGAATGGCTGCGTCTCTCGACCCGGGGAAAAGCTTGAAGCCCTACAAGTGTAACTTCTGCCAAGCGACATTCACGCGCAGGTCGACTCGACATCAACATCAGAAGACCTGCAACTTGAACCCAAGCGCGACTAGACTTTACATTTGTCAGTTTTGTCCGAAGAAGTGCTCGACGCGGCAGAAATTGCAGTGCCATGAGAATGGCTGCCCTAATCGACCCGGGGGTAAGGCGAAGCCTCACAAATGTATCTTCTGCGAGCGAGGTTTCACAACACCGGCTGGCCGTGTCCAACACGAGAAGACGTGCCCGGAGAGGTTCAAGTATTCCAAGGATCGCAAGCGCGAGGCTGACAACCCCTTCAAATGTGCCTTTTGTCCAAAGAAATTTCCGACGCGGGCGAGATGCAAAATACATCAGGACGCCTGCGAACACCGACCAGGTGGCAAGTTGAAGCCTTGGCCCTGCAAACATTGTGGAAATCACTTCACCACCAAGGGAAACGCCGCACAGCACGAGAAGTCATGCCCCCAGAATCCAAGCAGACCCGCCAACGATCAACGATCTGCCGGTGTCAAAAAGCCTTCATTTGTGATCTGCTAAGAAGGAATTCTTGAAGAAGTCGCGCCTGAGTGCCCATCAGCGAAACTGTCTACGTTCTTCGAGCCGCAACGCTAGCGAGAACGACTCTCGACATGGCGATACACCAATGCGCGGGACCTCTCTCCTGGTAGCACCGCCGTATGCAACGAACGAAGCGACAACAGAGAACATCCCCACTGGAGTTGGCGAGGGATCACTCTTCTGAGGGTAACCGCCTTTGACGGACAGACAATCAGTCAAGAGAGTGGAACAATTGAGCCCACTCCCGCTACATCCATGATTCAGTCTCAGCAGGCCGATGACGTCCGGCCGATCACCCGGCTTGTATCAATCAAGGACCAGAGACGCAGGGAAGAAGAAATTGCAAAGATTGATGATCTTATCTTGTCCGCAAAGCAAGCGAATGATCAATCTCCACTGCAAAGTCTTGTCGTCCTGGTTCAGGCGTCACTTCGTCGGTTGCTATTGACGGCAACCAGAGTGCAAGACCTCGAGGATCTGCTTATGGCTTCGGAATTGCCTGGACTTGACGCAATATATCGCCTGATCAAGAATGCTCTTCTCACATTATTGGGAACTGACTTGAACGTTGTTGACGGATGGCTTCTCGAGAACATTGAGTATGGTCTAAGACGCATGCATCGAACGGATGATCCCACACAACTCGAAAACCTGAAGATCCTTCCCATCTGTACTAATATGCTAGTCCAGCGGCTGGTTCAGGTTGATACGTGTGAAACGTTCTCCGATTCGCAAGTTCTTTCTCCAGTCGATTGATCAACTACAGGCGCCTGAGTGCTTAGCAAAGCTCGAAACCTTGCTCGTTCAAGGCCACTCAGCGCTTCGGCTTTCCATGGAGCCCCAGTAATTGTCATTGGGTCGCTGTAGTTGTCGAAATGGCAAAGCGCAAAATCTTGGTCTTCAACAGCATGTCCCAGACACGGATTCCGCATTATACGGTGCCGTTCTTCATCAAGCCCTCAAGCAAATTGTGACAAACATCTGCAGAACCTCCGGACTATGTCGCGAAGCTTGTGCAAATGATTGGTCTGTCGAGACGCAAGACTTTGCCCAGCAAGTCGACAGTCATGAATGTGGTGTCCTCACCGTTGCCGCTCTCGACGAATTCGAGTCTCATGGAAAGTGTTCGACGAGTGCTAGCAATTCAACTGAGCTCACTTCAACATATACAACTCGCCTTTTAAAGGTGCTTCATGAGGATCTAATGGGCGTTCACCCGAACTCAGGTGATGCCCAAGATCTTCTCAGCGGCCCGATTGACCAATTGAGCCTGGATATCCCATCGACCCTGCTCTTACCAATCCTGATAATATTAAGGGAGGCCATGCTCAACAAAGTCGTACAGGTGAGTGAAAGGACTCAGTGTCACCCTAAGTTTGAACTCCATAGGTCTAGCTGACTTGACCAAGATAAGAAGCAAACGGCATCCTAAGGCCAAGGATGGGTCGCCCCGCCAGAATGCTGGAAACCGCCCTCGAGAGAACTCGTATCACACAACTTCATGGTCTATCACTCACGTTCGCGACCATGAGTCGCTTCGCAGGCATGTACCAGCATGGTCGTGTATATTCTGCAGCCGAGATTATACCGCTGCCAAGGATGAAAGTCGCCGAAGGACGCTGCACACAAGCCAGACTGTATCATCATGAAGTACTGCCAAGAAAACCTCGAAGACCTCAGAGCGCAACTGAAAACGATGCACATAACGACGGACTTTCTGTACCCAAACGAATTTTGGTATTGGAAGCTTCAAGCGATCACCAGCCAAGGTCCACGCCTTTGCGGATGTAGCTACGTGGTCCCATCACTTGCTCGATCATGAGCGAGAGCTATTCTACCCTGATACTTTTGAGACCAACAAAGGCGGGAAGCTCTTGTTAGGCTTGCGCACTTTGGATTCAGCTACATCAGAGCTTCTCGTGATAATCCCATTCCGGCTGTATACACGCCCATCATCTTGCAACGAAGCCGGACTGGAAGGGAGGATTGGATCTAACACAGAACTTTACCACGACATCGAACTGATCATGATCAGCATGGAAGATGTAGACCCAAGGATGGCGAAGACAGGCATAGTGCATATCGTCAACGAGGTACATGGTCTTGACGAAACCGCGGTAAACAACAGATGCCTTCTGGAGACACAATCTCAGCAGGTGCTTCATGCAACATGCACGACTGTTGGGCTATCGGCATGATACCCATGCTCATCATGGTTGGAGTGGATACTTTGGATTGCCGTCAATGGAAGAAACTGCTGGCAGAGGCGCACGATAAGCCGACCATGCTTGTCTGGCTAATACCAGCAGACTCGCGGTTTACTGATCAAGTCACCCATAACCAGTCTTTCGCTATGGTTCACGATCCCAACGCATTATACTGGAGGTGTCAATTCGCAGGAGGAGAATTCGAAGATGAACTTCATGGCAGAGACTCCGGAAATAAGGCTGCCCGCATCATCGCGGACTTCCTACGAAGCAAAGAGACCATTGAAACGCCGGGCAAAGAGTACATGGGGCCGGTCACCCGACGACAGATTGCTGCTCGCGAGTCTATTGCGATAGACTACGAACTTATCTTTCCCAATGGACGTCGCGTCATCCCAAATGCGTCTAAAGGATTAATGAATGCTGCACAAGCAGTCAGCATGAGCATTGCACGCCAGCAAACGACACTTCCAGCGTTCGATATCCTGGAGTTTTGTGAGATCCTCAGGGACCCTTCTCTAGGGTTGCTTGGCGATGAAATTCTGGCCACGCGGAGATCCGATGTCAACTTGACCGACCTACAAATAGCCGCGGCGTTGTTGGTATGGGGTCAAAAGCCTGGCAGAGACTTCGTGATGCGCCTGAGCGTTGAATCGAGCAGTAATGGATTAAGAGCTATAGCTGGGAGTGAACAGGTGGTTGGCAAGCTCTACCACCTTTGGATCTTCGAGCACTATGGCAAGTCAGGGGAGGCTGGCGCAGAGAATCGATGGTCTGCATTAGAGCCAGACCATCTGCGGCCTTGGGTGAATCAACAGGAATGTGAAGGCTTTGAGTATCTTTCAACCAGGGAGTGAGGTTTGTTCATGGAGAAACGAAACTTCGTTTCGAGCAATTCAATGGCCTTTGTCCTGCACGAGTTGAGAGCGTGTTTTATTTGTGTAGTCATACAGGACTTGTGCACAACATTTTGCCAATCTGCTAACCTCGTGAACCGTTCGAGGTTAGCTCATAGCTATTCCAACAGCAGTGAATAGTTGTTCTATACTATTTATCTGTTCCAATGTCGGCGAATCGTAACATTCGCTTCCTGGACCACGTTGACATCTACCGGCGCACCAAGTCGAGTTCGGTTAACGGGCAATATATCACGTCCATGATGAATCAGAGGCTGTATCGTTCGCATCAGGCTCCTCTTGACTGTCGCTGTCTTCACAGTCAGAGTCTGGTTCGTCGTATTCAATCTGTTCCCCGGCAAAATCGCCCTCGTCATCCTCGTCTGGAGCTCGAGAGTCGGACTCTGCCGCCCGATATCCGCCACAAGGAGCATTGCTCGCGTCAACTTCCTCATCATGAACTTCTATGTCACCTGCACCGGCCGGAAGGATTTGCAAATCACCGTCTTGCTGCGTCAGCCACCGCTTCGTAGGTCGCGCCGGAGGTGCGTCCACCTTTTGCATTCGATGGCGATCCTCCCACCTTTCCAAAAGCCCGTTGATGCCATCCACAAATGCTTCCGTATCATGGCTTTCGTTGTGCATTTGAGAATTGTCGAGCCTCCGAAAATCAGGTGCAAAGTAAATGTAGAACTGCCAACACCGCATAGTAGCGTAGATGTTGTTCATGAATAGCTTGGCAAGTCGACCAAACTCGAAGGGTTGTATACGTGTGCCGAAACGTTCAGACCAACAGATACGGGTGTACGATGTGTCAAGCGAGAGCTTGCCAGAGGCAAGCTCGTACAACATCGTGATATCGCCAGATATCCAGTAGCCGAAGAACCAAGATTGTGGACTGTATGCCGCGTTGAGATCTCCACCCGACAAGAGCTCATGCGCCCATTGCTTTTCTAGAAGCTGCTTTCTGGCATCCTCGGGTAGAGTCCCCCTGGTTACATTGTCCGGATGGCCATCGCGGCCATAGATGCGTCGAAAGATCATGCGCCATCGACGCCACTGCTTGATGTCCCTTGGACAGAGCTCTTCTATGGTACATCCCCAATGGAGCATCACGTGGAACACCTCCTTCCCATCAAGGTCGCGGACGGAAATTGTCAAGGGGAGGTATCCCACTACACCACCCTGCACATTACTAGTCAGCTTTATTTCGAGCACATCGCGCATTGCGTGTAGACATGAAGTAATACCCTCTTTGCGTTGATGAATTCGCAGTCGACTGTGAAGATGCTCGACCTCTTGCATGCGGCAAGTTCGTTAATCAAATCCTCCCATTGACATCCTTGTCGGGCTATGATCAAGCGTGACGCCCGAAGCCGTGCCAAGATCAGTTCAAAAGGCGCATACCCACCGCTATGACGGAAGGGTTGACGTTTCTTGTTCCTCCAGGTGCGCACCTTTGTAGCTTCCGAAAACCGTTGTGCGTGATAATGGAAGTCACAACTGGTTCTCCCCAGCCGCAGGGAGGAGGCACAGTCGGGCTGGGCTTTGCATCTCAACTGCCCGTCGACGTAGAAGAGGAGATCCGGATCTCCAGACTGCGACTGAGAGGGTAGTGTTATGGGAACGTTTCTATTAATCAACTCCTGGGCCAGGGTTTCTGCAGGGACAGAGCAGACCTGCTGTCCCGCGACTTCATTGACCTTTCCAGACCACCTCACGCTGTGTTCGAGCAGATGATTTACGCATGGGCCAAGGTGTTCAAAGCGTCGCCAGCGAGCTGAGACATGATGCTCCCAGGTTCCATGATAGGACCAGTGCAGAAAGCTCTCCTCGCGGAAAGGTAGACTGGGGGAGACAAGCCACTCCGACCTGCAGCGGAACCAGGTCCTGGCCCCGATAAGCTCCGCTGCTGCAATATGAAGTAGAGGGACCCGGTCTCCTATCTGGACTATAGACTGATGATCGTATCCCACAGGTTCTCTATGTTCCGCTATGCAATCGCTTCGACAGTTAAGCCAGTACAAATCTTGTGAGCGTTCTCGCGTACCACCTTCGAAACTGGTCCGATACTGTTGAACCAGGTGGAGTAGAAAAATGGAGTGGTGACCCTCGCGATGTTCGATGGAAATTGCAGGGCCACTGCGATTATGCTGAGCTCTGCGTGGAGTCCATTGTATAGTTACAGGAGTAGCGCTCACGATCTAGGGTCTGTCAGCTTATCACGGTACGGCTTTCAAGACTACGCACATGAGGGCTCGAATTTTGGATCGCCTGCGCCACGAACAGCAGTTCGTCATGCTTGTCGGGAGACCAGGCTTTACAAAGAAATTTGTTGACGTCGATCAAGGCTGTTGTTGACTTGAAATCGATTTGATCAGGTGCGTACGTGTTGTCGGAATCTTCGATTGCAAAGTTCGTACTTTGCAATTCAGTCGCGTTGATGATAGCATGTTTTGACCGATCGATCACGCCATTATTGATGCAGGCCAAGACATACTTCTGAGCAAGTCGCGAACGTGGGATAACGCCTGAGAAGGGTCGATCCAAGTGGTCCACTGTAGATGTGCTAAGCCAAACATCCATGTCAGCAAGACGTTTATCTCGGAGTATGTATTCAGTCTGGCTGCGCAAAGGGTCGAGATGGACAAAGTCCATTGCTGACGTTAATGCTTCGATTGCTTTTGCGCCCCCATACAGGTTGAGCAATTCGTCCTCTAAGGACCCATTACAGAGGAGAGGCGTGGTGAACTCAGGCGCCGGTCCGGTCTCTTGGCCCTTCATTACCATACTTAATCGTCGCAGATGGTCTCCAAGGTGGGTAGGTGGATTTTGACACCCGAAGAGCTCAGTTTAAAGGTGTAGATTGAGGAGTCGCTTGGCGTGAGTCCTGGCAGTTCGCGAAAGATCCATTTGGATATATCTTTGTGTGAGAGGGTTTCCAGACTTTGAGGGGGGCCCTTACGGTACAGATAGATGGCTACATCTACGCAGTCACTGTTCTCTGGCAGTAAAGTGGCTTGCGAGGACGTGTCGGACATTATGCTCATCATTACTCACGGGCAGGCGAAGTGACTCCATACAGTTTACGATCTCCCAGAGCTGCTTCACCGCGGTTTCACCTGAGACACGTGCGTCCCGAAACTCCGGTAATTCGTTTCGTACCAAGAAAAACAGTTGCTCTGAACTATACTCTTCCCAACCTTCTTCCAGCGGTTGTTGAGTAAGCCAATACGCGAGTATCTTGACCTCATCGGGACTCGGCCGGCCAAAAGCCCTCAGCCAGATCGACTCCCGGATCTTTCGGATGATTGGATGATAACGACTCGTTGGGTAATCTTTGAGCCGTGGATATCGATCTCTAACAAAATCGCGCGTCTCATCGAAGGAAATCAGGCGTAGATCGTGGCCGAAGTGGTTGACGAGCTGTCGAATGGCATCTTGAACCTCCTCCTGGCCAAAAATACGTACAATGTCCTCCTCGGGAGAGGATTGAGTGATGTTCTGCATGTTCAAGCAAGCAGGATGTCTGTTGCAGCTCGATGTCTTGCTCTGTTGACTGCAGGGTGTGCACTCGGGCTTTTCTTCTCCCGAGGTCTTCGAGTGCGCGATTCTTTCCTGTGGCTCAATGAGCAACGTCAAGAGGCAGACGATCGCAATTCGAGTGATTTTTA
>NW_028239876.1:7500-10000 GCF_047967505.1 Dipteris shenzhenensis | reverse complement strand
AAAAAAGGATTTTAGCCCTCCATACTTCTATTATGACCAATGTTTGAATGATAGTTCTATCGGAACTAGAAATGAATGCATCTAACCACTATGTTGAGTGCTCATCCAGTATCTTGTAGACTATTATGTTAAACTCAATACGTGACCACAAACTCAAGCATAAGAGGAGCATGATTCAAGTGAAATAATTGGCAAAGACACTCTGTAACTAGTATCCTACTGCATCTAACGGAAAATATGCACCAGGCATTAACAAGCTTCTATTTCGACTCATATAAGCAAACTCGTATCTTGTAGTATGAAAAACTTTAAGGAAAACATTGCACTTAATGCATCAGTTAAGCCAGTGACTACTCATCATGCACAATCGAACAATCATCAAGGAAAGTCTAGTCAAGCAAGTTGAAGAAAAAAACCAAATATCTATTTGGATCTATGCTGTGGTGTATCTGCCAACCATGAGTAACAAAAGAACCTATGAAAAAAGCAAAATAGGGATTATGCCACTCTACCATGATCACTTCCATGCCACAAATAAGGGAATACATAGTCATTTTAGGCTTTTAGGGTTCATTCCTAACCACTAAAAAGAGAGCCAATGCTATCTATATGTATTCATAAATTCTTTATGAACATTATCATGTTCAATATAAGGATAGGAACCAACTCAATGGATAGTCTTAAACAAATATAATTACTATTCGAATTTTAACCTTATGCAAAAGCTTTTTTTTAAACACAAAGTAAAACTTGATTATACATATAGATGGGAATCAAGTCACCATTGTAAGTATGTATTTAGTAATTAAGCTAAAAATATTCCCTTAGAAAAATAGCTCAATCAACATAGTACCCATATTATATATCCAAAATTTACAAGATCTCATTCATACCATTAGATTGTTTTCATCACTTGTCATCAGTACTAACCTCAATTGGCATTATGTATTTGGGTCAAAATAGTTTTTAGTATAGGATATAATGGAGCAATATATTTATGTAATATCTAGTGATCATAGTTTCTAATAAAATGGAGCATAGAGTAATGTTGTCATTCAAAAATGATAATATACCTTCCTTGACCATATACAAGTATCATGCATTCATAAAAAAAGTTAGTCATAAACTACAATATAATGTGCCCATAATGCATGTACATTAAATCTTCACATGTTAGAATGTGAGAAAGTAAATTATTTAACTATGAAATCAGGGATCAATGTAGGAAATGGTCTTCTATGCACACATATATGCTAAGGGTCCATCTAATACAATATTGGAAATTGATGTGAGTATAAGTGTATGCATCCATCGGTGATGTATATGAGTGTTTGCATCCATTTATGATGTATATTGTTTTACTAATCCATGGTGCTTTACGGCTTGAGTTGTTTGTAGCGCAATTAATCACAACAATGTTGTATTTTTTAAAAGAAAAATACCATAAAAATTTCATGCTGCAAAACACACACAAAAAAATGGCATTTGTAGCATTAATCCAAGCATTTCCTACGAGCAATCTCCATCCCTCCCTTTCCTGCTTACTCTTTTGGCCACCTCCACCCTCTTGTTGCCCTTCAAGACTACCTCTTGCCTCCTCGTCTCCTTGCTTCCTCACCTCCTCACCTCCTTGCTTCTTTGCCTTCTCACCTCCTTGCATCATGCTTCTTGTTGGCAATTCCTGTCCCTCCCCTCATTGGCCAGCTCCTCTACTCCTCACATCATCCTTCTCCTCATTTTGGTGTCTCCAATGAATAGCTTGGGGGTCTTGTTTTTGGAGGGGGGAAGCATAAGAATGGCAACACCTTAATGCACTATCATTTTTCATGCTTTTGCCACCCAAAAACAAGACTTGCAAAGCCCTTGCTTAATCTTGAATGAGCCTCTTGATTTTGGGCATATTAAGCCATTTTTGACCATTATACCCCCAAAATCAAGAGGCTCATTCAAGCTTAAGCAAGGGCTTTGCAAGCATTGCAAGTCTAGTAAATGAAATCAATCAGATTAGGAATTGGCAAACTCAATTTGGGAATGGTCAGAAATACTTTGTCTTTGAATAATGCCTTGGAACATGGGATGGGGTCCCATGAACCTGCTGCCTATGATGACGAATGGTTCTGCCCTCGACTAAAGGTGACGTGTGTAGTAGTAAAAGGGTAGCCCTCATGGAATCTCTAAGGGGTCTTGATTTTGGCCATGATTTGCACATTCTAGCACTTGAGCCATACATCAATTTCCAACACTTGAGGCATATAGTGGCTTTGCACACGCAACGTTTCCAGCTGCAATCCAAGCATCAAGCAATCTCATATTCTGTATCTGGAGACATCATGAGGGGTAGAGCCTCTTTTTGGTAGTCTCACTAGCAATATGTATTGAAAAAAAAAATTATTCAATTATTATATTCTTCCTTGCTATATGAATTCTCTTAATGCATCCAAATTGTCGAACTACTTCAATACTACTTCTTAGTTATATTGTATAATAACCTCCATATGTA
>NW_028239876.1:0-2500 GCF_047967505.1 Dipteris shenzhenensis | reverse complement strand
TGTAGGGTGGTGAATAAATCATATTCCGTCATGGGGCCAGAGAAGACGGAGGAAAAAAATTGAACCTCCAAAAAGACTTCTTTTACCGATCTATGGGGGCCGCGGCTCTTACTAGTGCTGAGAGTGGACAAGACAGCTACCATTGGTGTGATATGGGAATCTCCCAATCTGCAATTTTAGCACCAATTTTGGGATGTAAACTACATAGTCAGGTCCAAAAAATTTGTGTCAATTCTTGCATTAAATGTAGGGTGATGAATATATCCTATTTCATCAGGAGGCCTGCAGAAGACGGAGGGAAAAAATTGAACCTCCAAAAAGACTTCTTTTACTGGTCTATGGGGCCTAGCTCTTACTAGCATTGAGAGTGGACAAGATAGCTACCATTGGTGTGATATGGGAATCTCCAAGTCTCAAGTTTTGGGGTACATGAAATTAGATCATGCTAGCAGTAACTCTAAGAGGTTCCAAAGGCAGGCAACATTCTTCATCATAGCTAACTCAAATGCAAGGCAGTGAAAATGCCAGGAGAGTTGCTAGGTAGCATTGATTTTGGGAAGGGATATGATGATACTTTGTTGTGTTATGTAGGATATTAATTTCCATTAAATTTGGGACATGTTAGATGTAACTTCATAAGATCCTAAGTCATGAAATTAATACATTACAAGTTCAAGCATAAATAATAGTTGTGAAGTTAATGCATTAAATGTTCAAGCCTAAAGAAGAATTAATCAAGACCTAATGCACCGTACCAAAGACTTTGGCCTTACCCTCATTCCATAGACTTGCCAACGTAAGGCCAAAATTTTCATTCTTAAGAATATGTGGAAAGACCTTACATTTGGCCCACTTTTGGCGAAAAAATTTCATTCTAAAGAATAGGTGGAGTGAAATTGTGTTTGATAAATACAAATCAATGCTCAAGTTTGGATATAAATAAAGGTATCCTTTTGAAGATATTGGAACACATGAGAGAAATAATATTAAAGATACATGAATTTTTAGACATACTATTAAAAACAAATGAACATATAATGGATGAAATCCTATTGATGATACATGAATTTTCAATAGAACTATTATTCAAAAGATTTGATGGATTGAATGTAGCTTTAATACATTATCCCTTTTACAAGGTTGTTTGAGTTTGAGGCTTGAAACATAAGAATGAATTTGTGTTTAAGCCAGTGGTTTGTTAAGGATATGTGAAACTTAAAGTAAAAGTACTTACAATGGAAGGGATTATATCAAGATCCTATTAAGGACATGTGAACATATAGTAGAATAATTCTACATAAAATCAGTGGATCAAACTTAATGGCTCAAAAGCAAAAAAGGATGATGGTGCAACCTAGGGGCTACTCTACGGCACTATGGCAGCAATCTTCGTAGTTACTATCAAAGGTAGTGTAACTTTTTTGTCAAGGAAAGAGATGCAAACCACTCCATATGACCTAGATCTATATAACCTAGGTTGCACCAACTTGTTTCTTTCATGGATAAAAAGTGACCCTTAGGTGATGCTATAGCACTCCCTTTTTTGGTCCATTATTATAGCATAATTGGGGCCTTTTGACCTAATACTAGCTACCCATCAAATATTTGTTATAGATGTTAGGGGTAATTACCAAACTACTAGTGGTAGTTTTATCACCACCATTAGTAATTTTATTTGAGTGTTCCTTAATGGTAGTTCTCCTACTACTACATACAATATTACCAATAGTAGTCTTAATCCCAATGATAGTACACATAATATTATTACGACCGTCCAACTTTAATCATCATTATATCTATGAATGCATATATATAGGTCTCTCTATATCTATACCTATTTATTCCTCATCCAATACGTTTGCATTTATTTTTGGTGCTTTGCTTACTTTGAAACTAAATATAATGTGATTTCATTATTGTTTGCATTGTTGTCGAACATGAGGAGCTGGAATGCATAAGAGTTGGGAGGCATATTATAATTTATGTGCAGATTTGAGCCATTGAATAGCCTATTGATTCTGATTGTTTTCTTTCTTATTAAATCTTTAATTTGGTTATTTCACACTGACCATCGCCATATCAATTCTTTTTTTTTTTGTTCTAGTAATGTCCTATCGCAGCATAGTCTAGGGTTGATCAAACAAGATAAATGGGTGCTCACATTTAATATATTTTTGAGAGTCAGAGGATAGTGGCTATAGACTACAAAATCATCAGTTTGAATAACTTTGGCAAGATTCTTCTGATAGAATGAATAATTTTTTTTGCACTAAAGATGAAAGAAAATTGTCAAAAGGCTGATACAAGGCTCAAAATCACACTAGTGCTACTAGGCTTAATAGTCATAGGCTAGTAGTAGTACTAGTGTATTTACTAAGTAGTTGCATGCCTCTCCTCATTAAAATTCATAGTCTTCAAAAATATATAATACATAAGTCAAAATATTCTAATTAGTTTTATCATCCTAATGTTGAAACTGACTTAAATTCATAGTCTTCAA
>NW_028239875.1:0-10000 GCF_047967505.1 Dipteris shenzhenensis | reverse complement strand
ACGCATAATTTGCGAGGACTTGTCCGAAGATGATAAAAATATCTTCTGCCTATCTACACATGCCAGGTTTATAGCACTTAGGACGGATGCTTTCATTGCATATGTATGCCTCACGGGTAGTCCTCCCCTCAGGATTATTGTAGGTTTGTTGCCATTGCTACAAAGGCCATCCCTATTATTTGCAAGGCACGACATAACCGACATCCCACCCATGCAGCTAATGATCCCATCGCACCAGGAAAAAGAAGTGTCAGAAGATGATAGGGCCTATCTCACATCCAACTTCCCATATCTAACCACTCTTTCTGCCAACATCATAACCTCACTTACCCTTGCTACTACCACCCTCTTAACCTTCCCCGAGCTCCATCCTAATATCTACTCCCTCCATCATCTCTTTGCTCATGCCTCTCACCATTTTCAACTAACCCAACAGTCACAAACTTACGAGCCCCTCACACCTAGCTTCTTCCCCTCCCTTGCTAATCCTACCCTTGAGGATTACCAAGCTGCTCAAACCATTTGCCAGTTCATCCCCCCCTCCCCTCTGCACCCCCTTTCGCAACTAACACTCTGCCATATTTCTCCCCCATGTCCTCAGATTCTCTCCCTACCCTGTCATCACCGTTGACACTACTTGTGCTTTCATCAGCAAAAAATGACACAGTATTTGATTTTAAATATCACGATCCAAATAATCCAATTTGTATGCGCATGCCAAGTTCCAATGATGGGTATGATTTTGATGAGATACCACTTCCTAGTAACCCCATCAAGGAATTTTGGAGCAAATATCCTGATATGAAAACTCAAGGTGGATGGACCCTGGACAACTTTCCTACCAACCTTCGTTAGCGTCAAATTAGTGAAGGTTGGATTAGCAAGTTAGATCCACAACCTAATTGGTGCCACCCCAAGCTTTTTGATGTAATCTTCTTGAAGGAATACCTACGGGCACCTCCATGTCTCAAAACCCATCCTAAGTTTTATGCAGTTCCACGGCATAAAAAATGGGAAGCCAACATACACACTTTGGATGAGAATCGAACCATTAATTGGCCAATGATCGAAGGGCAAATCTGCAAAATTGACGAGAGTGGTATTTGACCACACAGTCACTTCCTAGTGATGATTATGCATCAACAGGCAATAAGAATGATTCTGTCACTCCCAATATCTCTGTGCATAGGCATATGATGTAATTTCTGCGATAACTTTTCACCAACCTACAGAACAGTGGTCGCACAACAAAAACAGGGCACTTTCTTGAGTGCTTGCAGAAAACTTCCGCCACCAAAACGGGCCCCAAAATGGCCTCGAATTAAAAAAATAATTTCACCAAGGATGTTGCCCTTCTCGTAGCATATACTGCCCTCTTGCCACACTGTGAAGGGCATCCCAATCTGAGACAGTGCATCTTGCACTTTTTGGCTGTGCTACCTGCAGAGATTTGCTCCCAAACTCGAAAAAAAAGGAAAGCAACACTGATCCTCTTACTAAGACACTGCGAACTTGGTTTGCTTTCTTGAGCTCCTTACCACGAACCGAGCTCTAATACCATGTGAAGAGAGTGGGAGAGAAGGAAGGACTCTCACTTGCAGCTTTCTCACATACACAATGGGGCAATATACACAAAGGTGGAGGCTGAAAACAGTTTTCCTCTTCTTAGTTGTGAAAGCCAAAAAAACTCTAAGTACAAAAGAATAGGTGAACCCTATATGTGGGTCTCAAACCAAACTCAACTAACTAAGGTGGCATACTAACTGCATCTACAGCTAACAAGTTAGTGACATAAATGCACAACGGTCACCCTCCCTACTCATCTATAGCCCTTCTCCCTTCCATTTTATTACCTAGGGTTTCCCTTTCACTTGCTTCCTCTTCTTTTCTCTTTTGTGGCTCTAACTCTTCCATTCCTCTCATGCTTCTCACCTATGATACCCCTCTTGCTTTCCATCCGTAGCCCCCCCCTTTCCATTTCTCTACCTTCTCACTTTTTTCCCCTCCACTGTCCCTCCTCCCTCTTTAATTTCTTTCCCTTTCTCACTTTGTGACCTCTTTGACCCTTGCTCATCTGTGGCCTCCCCCCTGGCCATTCCTCAACCTTCCTTACCCTTGCTCATCTATGGTTCTAGATTTTCTATTCCACACTCCCTCCTATTCCTCACCCTTCTCACAAGTGATCCACCTCCCACTCTCTTTCTCACATGTGTCCCTCTGCTTACATTTCTCTCCCTTTCTGTCACCTTCCAGCCTCCATCCTCCCTTCATTTCTCTCCCTTGCTCATTTGTACCCTATCCCCTTCAATTCCTCACCCTTCTCACATGCCATCCCCATCCCACTCTTCTTCTCACATGTGGCCCCTCTTCTTGTATTCCTCCCCCTTCTCACTTGTGATCTCCTTTTCACTTTACTTCCCCTACCCTACTCCTCCACTACCTCTCTCTGTTTTATTCCTCATGCTTCTTACTCAAGCATTTCCACACCTTATCCATGGACCCTCCCCCTTCCATTCCTCTCCCTTTTCTCACTCATGATTCCCCTTCTTTTCCCGTCCCACTCTCCTTCTTCTCCCATTTCCATTCCTCATTTATGGCATCTCCATTGCTCATCTATGGCCTCTCCTCCTTCCCATTCCTCACCCTTCTCACAACTATGATCCTACTCACTCAAGTTTCGCCCCCTCCCACTCTCCTTCCATTCCCTTTCTCATTTGTGGCATCTCCCCTTTGAATTCTTCCCCATATCATGTACAATCTCATCTCACTCAACTTGTCATCAATGGCCCCTCCCCCTTCCATTCTCTCCCTTCTCAATTGTATAGACCCCCTCCCACTCTGGTTCATCTCCCATACTCATTCATGTCCCTCCTCCTTCCATTCCCTTTCTCATCCATGGCCTCTCACTTTCTCATATGTGGCCTCTTCCTTTATCCATGTGCCCTCCTTCTTTGTATCCTTCTCACTTGTAGGCCCCTTCCACTTTTCTTCCTCACCTGTACTTACCATGAGCCCTCCTCCTTGCATTCCCTTTCTCATTCATGGCCTCTCCCTTTCTTATCTGTGACCTCTCCCTTTCTTATCTGTGGCCTCTCATTTTCTTATCTATGGCTTCTCCCTTTCTCATCCATGTCCCCTCCTCCTTCCCTCCCTTTCTCATTTGTGGCCTCTCCCCTTTGCATTTCTTGCCCTTATCACCTACATCATCTCTCTCTCCTTATCTCATACATGAAACTCACCCCTCAATTCTCTCCCTTCTAACTTGCATATCCCCTCCCACTTGCATTCCTCCCCCCTACTCAACCATGTCCCATCTTCCTTTCGTTCCATACTCTTGTCACCTATGAACCCCCTCCCACTCTCTTTCTCTCCCTTGATCATCCATGGTCTCTCGCCTTACAATTCTATATTCTTCTCACTTGTGATCCCCCTCCCACTTTCCTTATTCTACCCTACTTATCCATGGCCTCTCCCCCTTACATTCCTCGCCCTTGTCTTTTGTAATCCACCCCCTTGAGTCACTCATTCTTGACCTTGATGGCTAGATGGCAATGGAATGGTAGTAGGGGGGCAATGGACTTTGTATCTTGTAACTTTTAAGGTCTAAAATTTAGAGAGCTATCATCTATGGAAGCCACATAATAACCCAGAAATGTGATGTGGTAGTGTAAGAACAACTCTACTAGATGACACATGTTATGCATGAGTATAAAAGAAAAGTAAAATATTTTGCTTCTTACTTTCTACATGAGATTCACTCCCTTATGAGGTATCAACCTTAAGCCACTATACTCAAAGTCAAATCCTCAATTAATCAAAGGTGACCAATACATTTTAATATCACACGTGGGCCAAAATTTCCAAGAGCCATAACTTATATATCCATATGGAAATTTGAAAGGCTTTCAAAGGAAAACATCTTCAAACTTTTGAGCTATACAATATTGTAGAAACGAAATAAAAAAATGGACGAAACTTGAAATAATTCTAGCTTAAACATGTGCTCTTAATCGTGATTCATGGTAATAGCCTTAATTTCAAAAAAATAATAATTTTGCAGTACATATGTTTAATGAAAATGCCATCAAGGAGAAGACCAACATCTATGATTTTTTGCATGCTCTCCATGGTTGTGAAAGAAAATGCCATTAAGGTGATCACTTTGCTCTTTATATGGATGAAAAGTAGTTCAACACCAACCAACAACAAATGCTTAAGCTACAAATCCTTGCATGGTGTTCAATGGTGGTCTCTAATTTCTTGCAACTTTAAGGCTACATTTTCCCAATCAACCAAGGATAATTATGCTTGTTAGTTGCCACTAGACCTTCAAGGACCATCACCTTTACACTGGAGTTACCTATAGCCTTCAAGAAGCCATCATCAATCACCTCCATCATGTTTATGATGGATGTGGTATGTCATTTTGGCAAGTACATTAGGGGGAATTAGAAGTTGATAGCCAATTTTCCTCATTTGTACATGACCCATAGGTGTATTACTTGAGATAATTTTCCACTTCTAGCTATTAGCAACATTCAACAAGTGAAATTTGTTGATCGTTGAGACCTTCATCCATGATTTGGTGGGAATGTCAAGATAAGGATGGTAGCTGGTGAGGGTTGGGGAAATTTCAATTCAGCTACCTATGTGATGGGTGTTTGAAGTTCACAATTGTAATGATGAAGATGTGAAATCTTACAGCTAATGATTGGGCATCGCCTAGATGTTGCTAGTGGAATCAATGCTATCCCAACATCGAGGCAATATCACAACATTGAACACAAAACGCATGTTGCACTTAAAAGCTAGCAACCTAGAATTCAACTCACATGGATGACCTCACGCAATAATAATAAAAAGCAGTGCAGCTCCACAAAATAGAGGCAAGCAAAAAAGTAGCACTAGCACCATATAGAATACACATAGCAACACACAATAGACAAGGCAAGTCACAACACATGAAGCTAGTGACCTAGCACTCAACACCCATGTAGCAATGCCACATGATAATCACAAAAGTAATTTAGCTCCACAAAAACAAGCAATGACAAAAACACTCACAAAAAGCAATGACAATAGTCTAAAAGTTAAGAACTACTATAAATAATAACAACATGCAAAGCAAGTAGCTAGACATACAATGAGCACAACACACAACCCAATAACATAAATAGTGGGCTTTCAAATATGCACAATCACTCAGTTGGTGAAGACACAAGCAAAAACTCACCCATGCACATATCCTAAGTGATACGGTGTAGCAAAACACACCTGTGGCATTTCACACACAAGCTACATGCTAGCTATGCCCAAGGAGACATAGAACATCAAAGCAAACTTGTACTTCCATGTGGTTGTAGACATGGAGAAACTGAGCATTGGTAATTTAATATTATTCCATTACGGTAGGATTCCCATTGCACAAAGTTTCTCTTGTCCTTTTCTTGCTAGTTGTAGGCATGCGTGGATAGAAAGGAAAGCAAGGGACTTGTCAAGAATCATGAAGATCTTATTTAGCAATTGTGTGGAGAATGACAAGTTGCATCACATCGATGGTTTTAGTTGGCTAGTGATCAGGGTGGGGGATGAGAAAAACAAAGCATGTATTGCTTTAGCTTGCTAACTCGCATGGGATGGAAGGAAGAGATGCAAGGGACTTGATTAAGCAAGGAAGGAAGGGATGATTCAATACATGCCTTAGAATAGAGAGGTTGGCATGTAGACCATGATAGATGTGGAGACTATGGACTATGGAGTGACTCCTTGTTGCTTAGTCGACCTTGAGTTCATGCAAAACCTTCAACAAGATTGAAAGTTCAAATTTCAAACCATGCTCATGGCTCTTAAGAGGGCAATAGGGAGGTCATGAGACTTTTGAGAAAAGACCCTAAGTTCTAAGGACATATCTTATCCTTGGACACTAAGATCAATGGTGCCCTGTGATCTTAGCCTCACACAGTTCACATTGGACAAAATTTTACATTTATATTTTAAATCATTAATCTCTAAATTGGTAACCATTATTTTAAAGGTATATCTTTAAGCTAGTGATATACTTCAATCCTCATCTTACTACTCCTTTAAGGAGAGCTTGGATGAGTGAGGAATTTTGGAGGTTCGAGGTGAAGGTTCGAGGAGGTTCTAGAGATTCGGAGGAGAATTTTGGCGCTTCGGGAGGTTTTGGAGCTTTGGGAGTAGTTTCGGGAGAGAAGAGGCTACGCCATTGCGCCATGTGTTGCGGTTTGGGAGAATAGAGGCTACGCCATTGTGCCACGTGTCACTGCAAGTCCATGATCTACTCTGCGAGTCTAATCCTCGCCACATGTCAAAGCACTAGACCACTAACATGCTGACCATGGTGACACACGGTGGACCCCGTGCTACTGATATGCACAAGGGAGTGGCCTCGGACTATGGGCAAGCTACAATGTGGTAGCATGCGCCATTCTAGCTGCAAGCGGCTTAGACTGCAAGACTGCACGATGAAAACATGGCGGCTGGGAGAGAGCGGGGCAGGGGGGGAGAGAGAGAGAGAGAGAGAGAGAGAGAGAGAGAGAGAGAGAGAGAGAGAGAGAGAGAGAGGATTTATTATTTATTATTTATTATATAGTATAGTATATGATAAATATAAATATAAATAAATAAATAAATAAAAAATATATATATGCACACACACACACATGTGTATGCTTTTTTAGAAATATTAAAAATTGGACTTACCATCAAAGCTAGACCATGACTTTAATCTTTCCTTATTCAAACATCTGCTAGTCCATGATCTCGATACTGCTATTAAAGCATTAGATAATTTGTGATATGCTAACAGGTTATACTGATGCATCAGGTTTAAATACGGGCTCATAATACGTTAATAATGACCTTGTGATAATGCATATGACTTTGTAAATGACCAAAAGTCCAAAAGACTAATATAACACTTGGGAATGCTCTTAAAGATAAAGGGCGTTAAAGGATATAAAGACTTTGCGCATACTTTTCAAAGAACTTTGCATGGAAGTTCACGATTGTAGACGATCAAGAACGAACCGACTGGGTGGGCCTGAGTACACGGGCGGCTATATAAGCCTCCAATACATGCCACTACGAATGCAAAATGCAAAGTCTATGACCAGGGATGAGACGTAGCTCATACATGCTTTCTGTCATTGGTCTCAGTCGGTAGTCTTCTTCTACTTCATCTCCTATTCCCGTAGACACAGCTAGTACACAGTATCGCATCACAGGCAAGCATACAAATCACTGTGGACTGTTAGCATGAGGAACATCACAACTACTTGTAATCATGCATGAGGCAAGCCAATAGGGGCTGGGCGACACCGCGACATACTGATGTGAGAGTTATGAGCCAGAAGCTATCATCTACGTAGCTCTTCTAAAGTACCGTGTAGGCATTGCTCTTTTGCTGGTTGAGGAAGCATATGCTCTCATACTATTTCTGCTGCCATTAGCTTCGCTCCAAAGCTAGTAATGCGCATGAACGAGCCTACAAAAGGCATGAAAGACTAGAATCGGCTGCCGATCAGCCTCCAAGCTACAAGATCCTTGCAAACTACTGCTGTCAAGATTTGCAATCAAGTGTTCTTCCGTGGGTAACGCTTGCTACACGCGGGTAAGAGATCTACTATATCATAGTCTTCGTTTCTTCTTTTCAACTTTTAGCTTCTACGTGATATCCCAGAAGAGAACGCCACATCTACTACCAAGCGTTCAGAGTTGTTGGCAGCTCATGCGACTAACAAGTTCGTAGATTTTCACGGCCAATTCCAGGTTTACATGTTGGCTATCATTCTAGTGGGCTACACATAGACAAAAAAGAGTTGTCCGACGTAGTATGGTGGTTGCAATCCGCTCTGCGCTTAGACACAAAAGTCATAGCCACCCCCTGAACGGGTCTTCTACTCCTCCCGTGAAAGCATCCATAAGGACTATCAAGCTCACAGACGAACATACAACCATCGTGGCTTAGTATCTGCACGTAAAAAATGCCATTGAGGGATTAGAAACGAGAAGGCGTGGCAGCTGGAAGGATACCGCGGGAGCTAATACAACTAGCAAGGCAGGAGCGGGATCTAGAGTGCATAACTCACGGTATGATCGCATTATTACGACTGATTGTAGTCAACAAGCATCTAAATGTTTCCAAATAATATGTAGGATATATTGAAGAGTAGTCAGAGCATTCTAACGATACGCACTCTTCACGAAAGCCATCACGAGCACGAGCGTTGCCATCTTATGCAAAGGGCTTCAGGAGCTTGGTAATACACACGAAGTGTGAAGGAGGTTACACCAACGAATCAGGAACACCCACATAACGTGTTGATTGAGGTTAGTCGCTCCCATATTCCCCTATCATAGCTCATCATGCGAGTATCTTCTTTCGACACCTTATTTGCCTCTATGTCTTCTTTGCCTCTATGTCTTCTGGGACGGCTCATACACTCACGTAACTTACTAGGTATATGCTATCTTACCATCCTACTAAACAATTAGCTAAGCAGCATCTTGCATATGGGAAATTTGTCCTAGCTTGGTTTTGATACCGGTTGATTTGTGTGTATAGTATGAAATCTGAATGACATAGGCAAGTCTTTATCTTATTGCTTTTAAGAAAACAAGTACCTTAGCAAAAAGAAGCTCTCAAGGATAAACAACTATGACTTCCACATAGGAATATGATCCTATATTATGATGACCATAACTCTCTTTTTATGTACTAGCAAGATAGCCATTTTTTCTTGGGAAAAGTTACCATTCGAAATATGACGTGAAGTCTCTTATGACCCCCTACTTGGAAAATTTGTGATATGACATTCTAGAAACAAGGAATTACATACATCATCCACATGGAACATCATCCACATGGAGCATCTGGATACCTGTGCCTTAAATGTTGAGGTGCCACACGATGCACCACCATCCAAGGTCGATATATTTTACCATTATAAATGGCGTACGATGTTGTGACATCGATAACAAGTGGAGCTATGCTATGAAGCATGCAGTCCCACAAGTAAGGATCCTAGTTCTAACTTGTCTTTGTTGTGGATGGATGCAGGTGAGTGGAGATCCTTCAATATCATTCGGTATTTATAATTGAGCAAAATTACATGATTTTTTCATAAACTTTCTTTGTAGAGATTATCTTATCACAAATTGTCTTGATTGATAAGTCTAAGATGGATAATGTTTGTCTTGAAATTGCACGCACGCGCACACACACATACACACACACACGCGCACGCACGCACGCATAAACATATATATATATATATATATATATATATATATAGAGAGAGAGAGAGAGAGAGAGAGAGAGAGAGAGAGAGAGAGAGAGAGAGAGAGAGAGAGAGAGAGCAAAGGTGGAAGGAGGGAGAGAAGGGGGGGGGTTTGACTGGGGAATCAAGACATGTGATGTAAATATATTTGTGTGTGTGTGTAGAGAGAGAGAGAGAGAGAGAGAGAGAGATTGCCAAGGTGGAAGGAGGGAGAGAAGGGGGGGTCTGACTGGGGAATCAAGACATGTGACATCTCGCAAGGTCTCTTCTTGCTATTGAAGGCATGTGAGATTCAAGCAGGGACAATTTTGCATGGCTGGTTGTAATATTAGTGGACTCATTGGTGATTTAGTGAAGGTGGAAGCTTTTGACTGTGACATTATGGTAACTATCCAATTTCCAACTAGCCTTGATCTCATCTTTCGATATTCTGTCATGGGACACGTGAAGAGGAGCCAGGTCTTCATTCTTCAAGCCCTTCTCTTTGTGAGTGATCATTGCAAATGGTGATTAGGGCATCTCACCTTCATTCCTTCATGCAAATCCCCTCATGTTGTTGACAATCGAGGATGAGGACTACAAAATGCATGATGACTTTTGGGCTCTTCTTCAAGCACATCTTGCATAGCATGGCCAAAACTCACAGCTTTCGCCATGGCCATTGCCTCCCTCACATGGCTAACCAAGCTCGATACACC
>NW_028239874.1:0-10000 GCF_047967505.1 Dipteris shenzhenensis | reverse complement strand
TTACAGAAGGGGATTTATAAAATTTTCCAAAATTTACAGAGGGGATACTAGGAAATACTACAAATAGGTTACATAGGGATTTAGAAAAGAACCCTTGAACACACGTGATATAGACATATTACACTAAGTGACCCCCCCGAGAAATAGGCAGACAGAGAAACACACTTACAAAAACAGATAGACAAATAGATTGTGTTACACACTTATAGAAACAGACAGATAGAAACACTTACAAAAACAAATAGACAAAAACACACTTAACCAAAATAGACAAACAAAGAGACATTTCTTACAAATATAAATATATTAAAAAAATACTTTGACATGAGGTTCAAGCAGAGGACTATCAATACTATAGTTCAGCATTGTATACTAGGATTTGTTAGTGCAGCTCGCTGGGATTTCTATACAATTCTCTTGATTCATAGAGTAAGTTAAGAAATAGTAAAGCTAATTTGTTACTGCATGACATTCGACAAGCCAACAGCTATGCTAAATGTAAGCATAACTTGCCTCATCATTATCATCAATAATCTTGACATATGTGTTTACAAAAGGCATGCTATACTAATCTTACTCCATGTTCAATTGACAATTGTTGCAATGTATTTGAATGCTTTTATCTTGGAGTACAAATCTTATAGTGCACTTTGGTCATTTGGGCAACACTTTCGTGTGGAACGCATTGATTCAAAGAGGATAACCTTTGATTACGGCATGAAGGCTAACTCTATACAGGACAGTCGAGCAAGCTGATCAGATGCCAATCTCATTTCTGCACAATTAGATTATTGTGGGACCATACAAGAAATTTTGGAAGTCTCTTTCAGAAGGTTTTCTTTTTTCATTCTTGATGTGAAATGGTTTCGAGTTGTCTACAATGGCCCCAATGCTACAGTGAGGAGGGATGAGACAATCTAGTGAGGGAATATCAAGCCAAGTTTGAACCTCCCCCTCAGTCGACTTTGAGAAGGGACGCTATGTTTCCCCAACATCTGTCCTACCCAAAGTCAAAAAGATTATTACGGATACCTTCGGACGTACAGGAAGAACTTGGCTTGTCGACAACTACAAGCCAGTCACAAAGCAGACAGCTGTCACTAATGCCCTTAACACCAGCATGCAGGAGGTTATCTTTTCAAAACAGGCAGTACATCAAGCCCTACATCTACCAACTTCCTCGAACAAACATGTCCAAATCTGAAATGTCCACAAAATCCTAGAACCATGGGTCCAAAGTAATCCAACCAAGCACAAAAATAGCATCCCTTTTGAGGTAATCTAGTATTTGGCATTGAGGAAGGTAGCTCGAGTAATGACAGTGCTACTGCAAGTCAAGTAGGTCGATCATACTCCATGGACACCTAGCAAGGTTGTGCCAGCCCAATTTTTTCTCCACGAACTGGGCAGATCACTTATTCCTGGAAATCGATCATCAATGCCAACACCACAATCAAGGGAATGGAAACCCCATGACCTTGACATTGGTTATCTATCACCTCCTCGGAATGGTCCCCGAACTAGCTCCCCTTGGGTTGGTTACAACAGTTTTATAGGCCTCACACCCTTGAAACAATGGGACCCAAACAAACAAAAACTGGAGCAGGAGCTCCAATCATTTGAGCAATAGCCAGACCTTGCAGAGCCCGGCCAAGCCTCTACAATACAAATTCCTAATCCAACACCCGGTGCACTAGCCACAACATAGGTACCCCCCCCCTTGGACACCCCTTCCATTGAATAGCAAAGAGCTGCAACAACCCTCTGCTACCTCAAGAAAGGCAAGGGCCCAGCCTATTCCATGCCACCACCTCCTCCTCCACCACCAACCCCCTCTAACCCCCTTTCGGTTCAGCTTACCCAAATTCTAGCCACCTTTGCCTAAGTCTAGGCCAACTCCTCCAACTGGATGATGTCGAAGACTTGCTGCTACAAGTGAATGAGCAGACTGCCATTGCAGCACGAGCAGCCTACACTGGCCAACGGTACATGGTCCAAGAAGCCAATCTTGTAGCCGACACAACTTACAAAGACCGGGATGAGGCTACAAATTTGCTCCTTCAGATTCAACAAGACAAAGAAAGAATCATCATGGATGACGAGGCACTTTGGAAAGAAGTGAAAAAGTTACAGGCTGCCAATGAACATTACAAAGAATGACAAAAGAGAGAGCTACAGCAATATAATGACCACCTTTAGGCACTTGAAGAAGAACTACAAAGGTAGCAACAGCAACAAATAGAGGTCGTGGAAAAGGCCATTTAGGACACAAAGCAGCAGCAAGAGGTGGAACTCGAGAAAATCTGGTAGTAGGCCACCGTCGCCCTGACCCTTCTTAAACAATGTGCTGCACAAATCGTGCAATTATCCAAAGAACTTCAAGAAGCCCACCAACCCCCTACTCCCATCCAATCCACTGATCCATCCCTCAAGCAATGGTTGGATCACATCGCCACCACCTCCACCCAACTCTCACTCGCACTTAACCTTCACCCCTCACACATCCCATGATACCCTCCTCATGCACACACACACGCTCCACTTACCCCTCCTCCCCCATCATATTGACAGCAACCTTCCCATCCCACCTCACTAGTTCTCCACCGTACTCGACAAGCTCGACTCCAGTAGCCACCCTTACATCACCATGTCCATTTTTGCCTCTAACCTCACACCTCAGCAACCCACCGACCTCTACAAACTACCAATGCACCCAATTGCATTGAATTTTGATGCTTGGGTGAATGTACTAGGAAAATGCCACCTTTTTTACGATGGCCAAGACTTCATCGAGTTGATCAAACCAGATAATTTGCTGCCCTATCCCATCCAACCAGATTTTGTGGCCAGAGGTCTTAGCTAGTTAGATGAGGAGGACCATCATAAGGCCAAAAAAGTCCTAGTACACCTCCGCAAGCACCATTCTTCCCTCTACCACCCCAGCGGAATTCTTAATCCCTTTAATAGAGTACAACGACAATTACAACATATCCAAAATACGCTAATCAATGATTTTGAGACTATGCATGTGGCATACCCAGAGAACCTCATAGAGGAAGAGTGGAAGATCAAAGAGGATGACTTCGCCATCAATTACAATTCAAATCAAAGCCACTATGACTCCGATGATGACTCACCAAATGCCGAGGACCCCTCCCCACCATCATCTCCCCGAGCCCCTACACCACCACTCCCCCCTCTGCCCCCACCACCACCCCTTGCACCACACAATCACGATGCACCAAGCACCTCCTAGCCCCCCTCTTCCAATGCACTCACGGATGCACCCCCACACAATTCATCCACCCCACCTACTAGTACCACAACCACACAACCCACCCCTCCAGCTAACCTTCTTGCCAACCCCTCTCCCACATTAGATGAAGAACATAACCTGCCACTCCCCTTCTCCTTTATTGTCGATGATTGGAGCCGCAACATCCTAACCTACAGGATGCAGATGGACATCACGGGGTTTGCTCATTTGAAGCCACTCTTGAAGCCACTCTTTGTGTGTCTATGTGTTGGGCTCTCCATAGCCATTAAAATGGTCTAATGATCTGAAAGCAACATACCCTGAAAGTAATTAACTCTAATTAGATGGTCAATCCTTAAGGAATTAGAAAGGTAGAATCTATTAAATTTAGCTTGGACAAATTTGCCATTCCCCAACTAGCTTGACCAAGTGAATTGTATGTCATGATCAAGTTCAGTAAGATACAACCTCTCTCTTAGGTGAGACCACTTGTAATGTTCTCTCCCACTAATAGTCTTGTACTGGCCTCCATTTCAATTTGCAAGTCTTTTAGTCATGTTAAAATCACATGCCAAAATGGAACTATTGAGAGTAACAATGCTAGACCATTCCCTTGTCCTTCCTACCCAAGTGTTAGGGGCATAAATGGAGAAGAGCTCCACAACCACATTGCCAATCTCGCATGTGCCTGCTACCCAATGTCCCTCCAGGTCTGTTCTCCAACTCCTCAACTTGACTTGGTTAGGATCATAACCTATCACGGCCCGGTGGTCTGTGGACATGGCAACGTTTGGAATTTTCTATGTTAGCTAACCTCTTCACTAATGCTCTCCCAGACTCCTTGACTCCTACAACCGGATGAAGGTAGGATGACATCCCATATCCCTTTTTTATTTATGAAGTCTACCAATCCTCTTACCTTTAGTCTGAAACATACACTTTCATTACTTAAGAAAGAAGTGTTTTTTTCTCTTTTGTTTATGCCCCTTCCAGAATCAAGAGCTGATCGAGCCACTTGAAGAATCTCTCTTGGCTCCTATTGTCTTCTTAGTTTTCTTAAGGGAAATATCCCTCTTCGAAACCATGAGCTCAGTGGGATCCTCCTCAACAATTGTCAAGCCTACCTCAAGAATATCTTGCCGGTCATTCTCCTTTAACTCCTCTCCAATGCATTCAAAGAGCAACTTCCTAACTTGATTATTTGTTTGTTGTTCCTTGTCTTTGATACTTTTAGTTGCATACAAAGGGTTCAGACTAGATTTGAGGAGGTCCAGAGGTGTGCATATAGTTGTCTCCCTCAACTGATGCTTTCGCAGATCCAACATTGGGGTTTTGTCTCGCTCAATCTGGCCTTCCCCTCCTCTATTTGGAGTTGGGGCCCTGCTGTCTCTATTCCCACCTCAAGCTTCTCCTTCTTGTTTGCTGCTCTAACCTTCTCTTGGTCCTCTCCCCATGCCATTGTCCCCTATGGAGCTCAAGTCTTTGTCTCCTCTCTAGTCTTACGTGGAGTGCTTTTGATCTCCTTCGGACATGTGAGAGTACGAGTCAACCGACTCCTCTTCCTCACTAGCATTCCTTTCTTGGTCATTCTGCTCTCCATGTGCATCTTATGGGCATGAGTCTTCTTTGTGAGCCTCATGAGAAGCCTCCTTCATTTGGCTCCTTCTCAACTTGCAAGGTTTCCTGTGATTGAACTTTGGCTCCCTTGCTTGGATCCGATTACTCCTTCTTGCTTATGTCCTCACTCTTATCATTCTTAGCAACCTCCTCACTTTGCTTCCTAGGGCGATTCCTAGCGAAGTGACCTTTTTCTTCAAAGGAGAATCATAGGTTGGGGATGTTTTAAAATACCACTAGTTGATCATAACATAAATCCAACTTCAAGAGAAATATGAACAGAGGACAGAATCGATGCATTAGCATCTACCATAATGCAAGCTTATGGATAACGGTAGGTAGTAACCTTATGGGTAAGGCCACATAGTACGAAATGTGTCACTCTCCAATGCCTTGACTTCCCTTAAAGTAGTAGCAATTTTTCCCAAGAAAGGGTGAAGAACTAAAGAAAACTTTGGAAATTCCACCCACACAGCCGACTCTTTCACAAAATTCCAAAACCTGGGTTTAGAGAGCTTTGGAACAAGTCAGATTTTATTGATGCATGCATGCTAATATGATCCTGGGGATCAGATTAGCATGCTTTTACCACTAAAAGCATGCTAATCTGATCCCCGGGATATCGGATTAGCATGTAGGCATCAATACAATCCAACTTGTGCAAATCCGGATTTAGCAATAAAATCCGATTTGTCACAACAAAACTTTTTAAAATCTAATTTGTCACAATAAAATCGGATTTCTGTGTTGGCACCAATAAAATGCAATAAAGCACATTGATTGCTACTCTTTTTTTTTTTTTGCAATGAAAGGAGTTAAATTAATAGAGGAGGAAAATTTACAACATGATCTTAACCAAGATCACGACAAAAACACCAACAGGGAGCTAATAGCTTAATCCTTCCTATGATACCCGAGGGAATATATGACTTCAATTTTTACTGAGCCCTCCAATAAGAGAGATTTGGACAGCTTGTCACATGGCTGACCAAGGCTCACTTTGATTGCTTCTCTTGGGTAGGGGTGTTCTCAGCGTTAGGGGTCTCGGAGGCGATGGCTCTGGGAGTCACTATGTGTCCCTTGTCCTTGATCTTGGACAACATGTCCTCAAAACCTCAACCTCAGGTATGTCCTCATCATCAAGATCAATATCAATGTGACTTGCCAAACTTGGAACAAGGTGTGCTCTTGGCAAAACAATAAGATCAACTTGACGCTCCATTATTTTGTGGTATTAGGGTAACAAAGCCTCCAAGTATTGTTTATCTTCAGCTGCCATGTAATGAGGAAAGTGGTAGATGGAGAAGGCTTTGAGGGATGGCAAACATGTAGGGGCTCGACAGAGACGAGAGGTGGTGTGGTAAGAATGTGAAGGGGCAAAGAAGTAGACAATGGGGAGGAGGAGATGCTTCTGATGAGTGCAACTACAACTGCCCAAGAGAGGGAAACTACCCAAGAGAGGGCAAAATATATAATGGAGAGCTTGAGTGCCTCCATGTGACTAAGTGACGCGTGTCAAAAAAGTTGGACAAGATTTTAATGATTTTAGATCCATGTATATCTCTTTACATTATGTTGCAAAAGTAAAGTTCCTCCATGTGATTGAGAGACATGTGTCAAAAAAGGTGAAAAAGAGGTTAAGGATTTCAAATCCGTGCATATCTCTTTACAATATGTATATCTCTCTACATTATGTTATTGAATGTAAATTGTTTTACAACATTTAACTTATAGAGTCTTCCTACCACACATCTTGTTGGATCTGCCTCTACAATGATATGGTTGCAAATGCAAGAAGCATTAGGTATTCACAAGGATGATGAGATTGTTGTTGTTGATAGTGCCAAGGAGGATGGGTCATCCACTTCAGAATCATCATCAAATCATGATAATGACCTTGATCATGACGAAGCTGTAGGTGTTGATATTGACAAAGATGCACTTGTAGAGAGAGAGAATGCATGTCTACTTTTTGGTCTTGTAGCTATGTCAAAAATATTCTTTTTTTGAATATCATTGTAAAAAAGTATTGCCTCACTTTTTAAAATTACACTAATATCAAACATTTTCAAAATTGCTATGAAAAATACTCTAAAATTTAGGCTTCTTTTTTAGTTCTTTTTTTTCATGATGATACTGTGCAAATTGACTTAGAAAGTCTCAAATTTTCGCTTTCAAAAGGAATATTCCATTTAGTTCTCGTTTGTGCGCAATGTTACCCACTTTATATGCAATAGTGTTTACAATGATGTAACTCACTTTTGATCATGCATGTATGTCATCCTCCCAACTATAAGAAAAGGATTCCTATCGAAGAAATCACAAAAGAAATCTAAACAATCGATGGCATTGTGAGTTATGACATCAATTTTGGAATAATGTTCCTTGATGTCCATATTACGCAATGTCTCTTAGTCTCCATTTCATGTATGAGATTTTTTAATGTTTTGGATGAAAATGTGAAAAAGATGGATCTCTTGAAAGGAGACTTGGTTATCAGGCATCGAGCCAGCTAAAATGGAATCCATTGAGGCAGTGTGTTTCCTTGAAAAAAATGTTCCCTCAAGCATTATGACCATCCAAGTGTATTTGCTTGTACACATAGTGGATGAGGTTGCCATTGTGGGAATAGTTCATAGTAGTTGGATGTTTTTCCTTGAAAGGTTTTGTTACAAGGTTTATCTACCTCTCATAACTATCAAATGGGGAGCTTAGAGTAGTGTCGATGAGGGTGTGCAATCCTCATGCAACCAATCATAAGTTGAGAAGGCATGTCAATGCTCACCAATCGATGGGTAGAACAAGATACAAGATATGGGGCTTATCTAATCTCACTCATTTCAATTGATTTTTCAGATTTACAAATGAATGATGCATTCTCGCATATGCAACCCACACTATTATACAAAGTGATTGACATGAACCCCCATTTGATGGGATGAACGAGGGAAAAGCTTGTGGTTGATGTAGTAAAATATGTAGTACGATTGCAAAAACCCCATCTCATGCATGTTTTTAAAAGTCATCATGTGGTGGAAGTGAAGATTCTAGAGTCAATAGTACATTCACACTATTTTCTCGAGTTTTGTGCATGTCTTCAAAAGTCATGATGTGGAGGGAGCAAATGCAAGGGAAGTTAAACGCTATGCTTTCCAAGGGTATGTAAGTCTAAAAACCAATTAAAGCTAGAGTTTGGATTAGGTAGGGAAGTTTTTAGGAAGAGAAGGTAAGGTAGGGAGCAAATGCATAGTAGTACCAATAGTTAAGAAGGGTTTTCATGTGTGCGTGCATGTGTGCGTGCATGTGTGTGTGCATGTGTGTGTGTGCATGCATGCATGTGCATGTGCGTGGGTGTGTGCGTGCATGCCTGTGTGTGCACGTGCAACAATTCTATTAGAGATAAGGAATGGATATTGGCACCAATAAGATGCCTTATTTGTTTGCAGCTAGTCTTGTTGGCGAAATGCTCTGTGTGTAGCTCAGGGATGTCTTTGAGCAATCGTGTCGCATGTGACACATGCGAGCCTGCTACCTCTATCATGGGGTCGGAAAAGTGCTTGTGGGGGTTATCTTGGGTTGGGGGTGGGTTTCGGTGCTTGCTGTTTGGGTGATTGGGGGTGAGATTTCCAATTGTTCATCGTCTTCAAACAGGATTCAGTCGATTTCTTCCACCGTGAGCTCGGCTTCGTGGGCAGCACCAGTGGACAGATCCATTGGCACTGGTAGGTGGTTTTGGGGGTTATTGTGAAGGTTTTTTTGGAAAAAAATTGGCAGAGCTCCGGTACTTTTGGTGCTTTTTCCAGCAACAAGTTGGGCTTTTTATAGAGTAAGCCTGAGATCTATGCGTGGATCTCGCAAGATCTGCGCGTGGATCTAATGCATGGATCTGTCAAGATCCGCACGTGGATAGATCCACGCGTGGATCTGCAACTTGATCCCGACTTCCCTATTGACCGAGATGAGTTTCACGTTGATAGATCCACGCGTGAATAGATCCGCACGTGGATCTGTCAAGATCCGCATGTGGATAGATCCAAGCGTGGATCTACAGCTTGATCCTGACTTCCCTATTGACTGAGATGAGTTTCACATCGACTTTTTGATCATTTGTGTTGACTTTTCAGTCATCCCCATTGACTTTTGGTCAAAGAGTCTTCCCCATTAACTGTTCAAGATCCACGTTGACTTTAACTAAGCATATCCCCATTTGATCAGCCACTTTCTCGTTGACCTGATCGGGAGTTCTGTGTTCACCAAGAGGAGATCCGCGTTGACTTTGCAAATCCGCACAAGGATTTGTGTGAGATGCGCACAGGGATTTGGGCAAGATCCGCGCCTGCAAGTTGGAGATCCACACGTGGATCTCGCGAGATCTATGCAAGGATTTTACCTGAGATCCACACGTGGATCTGTTGTTCCCCGTTGACTTGTTGCAATTTCTGGCAGATGGCCTGTTTTGCTTAGCTTTCGAATTTGTCCAAAAAAAATTGACAAGGGCTGGGGGGTGTCCTAGGGGCCGATTGTGTCGACAGTGCATCTTTTCACCCAAGGGACGAGGTTCTTGTGTGCGCTACCCCCTCGGTCTCTTCAGCTCGGGTTCCTCGAGCCACCTGCCCATCCATATTCCTTTTACCATGGATGTGACTACCCCCTTGGTCTCTTTAGTGCCGTTTGTTGTCTTTTTACCATAGGGGTGAGGTTCTTGTGTTGCTTCCACTATGGTCTCTTCATCAGTGCATGCCGCAATGCATGATACGTGGCCTTATGTGCTAGAATTGCGTGAAATTGCACAATACTCACCACTATGCTACAATGACGAGTCCCTTACTTGTGTGAGTGGCGGGCTTGTAGCACTTTGGTGAACCATGTGGAGCACTATTGTACCTTTGCCCTGACCTTGTCCTTGTGTTTACTGACGAGTGTGTGGGTACCATCAAGAGGTAGCCTTATGGGTACAGTCTATTGCAAAGGTTCTTGTGGTTCCATCCCTTGCGAGGTGGGTTCTTGTGGTTCTTCGAGCAGGTGTGTTGTCATCCGCGGGCCGGCTTTGAATCGATGGATGTCTAGCTTCAATCCAAAGCAGGTTCTTGTGATGCCATCCCTTGTGAGATGGGTTCTTGTGTAACT